>NC_134383.1:3573076-3724283 GCF_035582795.1 Mycteria americana
TCCTAAACTGTTTTAATTAATTTGTTTTAATTGAGCAAACTGCAAGCCTTCCCTTGGTTCGGCAGAGCAGGAAAACTATGTCCATGTTATAAACTGGAGAGCAGAACTGGGGAAAGACCATGCCTTTCTGCAAAGCCAGGCATGGAAGCAGTGAGTCCTGACCTCTGACTTTTCTCTGAAAGGAGCCCCTTCCCAGTGCTTTCCAGGCTCTTGGACTCCTAGCCGCCCCAGACCTCCTGCATCCCCTTGTCTCTGCTCCCTAATGCTACAATTACTTTGCTCTTTTTCAGATTAAAACCGAAGACCTCAGCGACTCCTTGCAATCTACAATCCCCCCTAGGTCAGGTCACCTTGTGCAGGGATCATCAATGATGCCTGGAAGCCAAATCGCAGGGGTAAGGGACTTTGCTGCTTCAGGGATCCAGAAGTCTGAAATGGGACTGGTTAGTGAACCTCCGGAGAAGAGGCTGGTTTTGAGACACTTGCCAAATTACGTATGCCTTTTGACAGTGGCAAAAGGAGACTTGAGGGTATGATGGACACTAAAGTGGAAAAGTGAATTTGGATTGACTGAAGTCAGCTTCCTCCTCAGCCTCTTTCTTTGCTGCAGAAAGTTTTACATGGGTTCAAAGGCAGACTGGACACGTACTCAGAAGAGATTTCCTTTGAGGGTTTACTAAGTAGGCAAACCACACCATGCTCAAGAAATCCCTTGAATTGAAAATAATGGGAGGCTGAGACAACACCAAGGGGAAGTGTTAGATATGCTTGCCCTGGTCTTCCTCTTTCACGAATGTCTGGTTAATGCCGTTGTTGGAGATAGGATTCTAGGCTAGATTAACTCTTGATCTTAAGTATAGCCATCCTTGAATATGTTGCCTCAAATTGATTTACACCAGAGAAGAAATTAATTCCTTGAGGGAATTTTTTTTTTCCTAAGGTAAAAAATTGGAGTTTAGCACTTAACTCTTGTTAAATTCTAGTGGGAGTTAGATGCCAGAAAGCCACATAGCTGCTCAGTAATCTCTTCCCTCATTCTTTTGCAGGGTATTCTGATTCCTTACACAATTCAGGGACTGTTCAATTTCCCCAAAGCTTCAAAACAGTTCTTGAGAAGCTCAAAGAGCTCATCTTATTGACTAATGAGTTCCTTTAAAAATGTCCCTCTAGAGCGAGTTGGTCTTATTGGTTTTTTGTTTTTTGGTTTTTTTTTTTTTTTTTTGGTGTCTCTCCCAGGCAAATACAAACTCTTATCCCCTAATCTGAACAAAGGACCTGGGGCTGGGACCCCAGTAATGTGAAAGAGTGCTGGGATGTAATCCTCATCTCTCAGTACCTATTGCCTGCTCTGCTCAGTGCACGATGGGGAATTCCTGGCAGCTGTGTGGCAAAGAACAGGAAACATTTTTGGATCTGGTTGCTGGGTCCTTTGCAATGTGTTTGCTGTTGGTGCAGAGAATCAGGAGCTGTTGGGCATTGCTTCATTCCCAACTCAGCATGTGGCTGGCTGGGAAATCAGCCTTCTGTGGAAAGAGGGCTCTCAGTGTTCGTGAGATGGGACAGTCAGCTGTGCTTTCCTGTGTAATTTTAGGGAGTTTACTTTCTGAACTTACATTATCTGGAAGAAACTGAAATCCAAGAGGTTTCACTGTTCCTTCTAACAACAAGGTTTTGATTGCCAGTGCCTCAAAAATGTCATTTTTCGAGAACTGACTTTTTCAGATAAAAGTAGACAATTGTCCATGTGGATGTCTGTGTGTGCATGGAATTCTTCTTAAACAGCTGAAAACTTCAGATCCTGGAGTACCTCTGGATCTGTAGCTCTCCAGTGCATGAATTACACAAATCCGCTGCGTTGGCAGTTCAATGAAAAGTGTGAATAGGGTCAAGGACAGTATAAAAGAGCAGGGAAGCTTTATAGGAGAGGTGATGCTGTGTGA
This sequence comes from Mycteria americana, assembly GCF_035582795.1. NCBI lineage: Eukaryota > Metazoa > Chordata > Aves > Ciconiiformes > Ciconiidae > Mycteria > Mycteria americana. The sequence continues at coordinate 3,575,017 of NC_134383.1, forward strand.
AGAGCAGACATCTCTGAGTTTTGTTGTTCCCTTTGCTTTTTCCCGTAGGATATGAGCTCTCTTCACACCCTGCAGCAGCTTGTGTTGCTTCCTGGTCATATGCAGTCAGTTCCCCAGTTTCTTCTGTCTCAGTCTCAGGCCGGGCAACAAGGTAAGAGCAATAAAACCTGACAGGGGCACTGTTATAAGCAGATACCTATCTAGGAAAAACCTCCTTCCTCATGACCATCGCTTTTAATCTGGTCTGTTACGTTTTGCCAGCGTGATGGTGTCTGTTCCCCTGCTACGTTACCGGATGCGTTTTCCTCCGCTCTCCCCCCCGAGCTGGCCCCCACACCTGGGATGATCCCAGTAGGTGCTCCGGGAAGGGTCGGGCTGGGGAGGTGCTCCTGGCATCCGTGGCTTGCGTGCGCCAAGAGTGCCACCTTGGGGCCGGTCTTTGCAGGCTTGGTAGGGATCCCACCTCGCACATTGAGGACAGCATCAGGTTGGCTTTCAGCGAGACAGCAAGGAGCCTGCTCCTCGGGGAGCAGTTGCAGCCTGCCTGGGCTCCCAGCCTTGCTGGGTTAGCACTCTTCATTTCTTCCAGAAAACTGATGAGAGGTTGAGCTGATCTCTCGAGGTACCTTGGAGGAAGAGTAAATGCAGGGAAGGAGCTGAGCTGCTCTGGTGGAAGGACGATGCTGGCACTAGAACAAACAGGTCTAACCTAGCCAGGAGCAACCTGGGGATGAGAGCTGAGAGGTTTGGAGTTGCCAGTGGTTGTTCCCAAATCTCGCCCCAAGCCATGGGGCAGGAGAGGACAGGAGGTCTAACTACTTCTGAAACAGAGTGTAATCAGCTTTGTGAAAGGGATGAAAGGACTAAGGACTGAACCCAGTGCTTGAGAAAGTCTCCATGTTTCTATTTTTACCGCCGATATTTTTTATGGCATTTCTCCAACAATGGGGATACAGGCATGCCATTGATGAAGTTTTATGCTGCTTGTGGATAGACAGACATAGGCTTTGATCCATAACCTGACAGATGCAAAGGGACTTGGGTCCTTTGGTCACATTCTTGATTTATTCTGGGGACTTGGGTCCTTTGCTCACATTCTTGATTTATTCTGGCACAGAGGTCCCTCTGTATGAATGAAAATTCAGAATTAAAACTTTAAAATCTCTGCAGCTTGTATGCAATGGTACACATGCTCCTAAAGAAAACTATTCTATTGTAGGCAAGTGGAAAACCTACTTCTCATTGACAGTCTATAAGCTCTTCTCCCTGCCAAATGATGCTGAGTGATGTTTAAAGAAACTACTTTATGTATATTTAACAATAATCTAGAATTTAGTTTGTTTGAAATGGCAGGGTGATGATAATCTATTGCTTACCGTCTGCTTTTACTAATGTATAATAAGAAACACATTATACTGGAAAAGAGAACTTGCTTCCTTTCATTTAGTTAGAGTTTCTTCTGTTAAGTGAATTCCTTTGGCAGCTATAACCCCTCCAACAGATGGCCACTTGTTTGGCCGTGACCCCTTTTGGTTCCAGACTTGATAGAGACTGGATATTCTGGCCAGTGGCCGGCTTTTTGTGCAAGAGCACTTCCATTTGAATAGATGATTGCCAAGTTTTAATGATCCTTTGCCTTGTGCTTGCACAGCCACTGGGGAGTGAAAGTGAAGGCACAGACTGGTTTTGTGGAATTAGTTGTTTGGTACAGATACAGGTGCGGCATTCTTCATACTGAAGAGATGCATGAAATATTCCTGATGTTGTCCCTCGGGCTGTCATGGGAACACCCTCAACGTTCCCCGAGTGCTGACTGATGGGTACATCAGTTAATGGATTTTGTGGCCAAAGGGACTTGGCTGTGGGCTTAGCCTTTCCAAGAGGACACGTGTTTCGGTTTGGTTTTAGTGTTTTAAAGCTGTTTTTAAGCCAGATAAGTTCCCAGGTCTGATTCATTATGCCCTGATGTGATTCATTCTGCAGCCCTTCAAACACCTAATGCTGGCACACTTGAATAAGGGGGTGAGAGCTCTGTGCTTGGAAACAAGCAGCCAGGTAGATGCTGGGAATACTGTCAGCCAAAATATTGCTGCTGAAGTCTTCATCTTACGAAAACACAGCCTCTGTCTCATCAGCTGTCAAACCAGTGATTCCTGAATCCAGTCCATAATTTTCATTTCAGCTAGAGCTTGGCTTTTGCAAAGGTGTTCAATCATGATTTTAAAGACTCCAAATGACAGAGCATCCGCCATATCCCTAGGCAAGCCATTCCGGTGATTAATTACCTTCACTGTTAAAAATGTGCACCTCATTACCAGCCTGCATTTGAAATTCAAAGTTGTTCCAGCATTAGAGAAGGCTTATTGAAACACCAATCTAAATAAATAAATGGGATCCTGCACATTCAGATCTAAATTAAAAAAGGAACGACAGAAAGAGAGAGAGGGGGGAGTGATTGATTCCGGAGGTGATCTTTTTCCTTTTTTTTTTCTTAGCAGAAGTCCATACATTTCTATAGTTTTCCCTATATTTGTCAGTTACAATCAATAGAATATATTGACTGTTTTAAGAAAGGTTATAAATCCTCACTAAATTCTATAGGCTTCACCCACAACAGGCTTGAAGAACCTAACTAAATTCCTAGGGAACTACATTGCCTGGGTCGCTACTTAATCCTTTAGGACGTTCCCTGTCAGAGATATAGGCTTGTACTTGGCAGTTTGTCAACTAAACAATTACGCAGTGTCCATAAATACTAGGTTTTGTTAGTTTTATAGATTTCCCTTCTTTTTTCCTTTCATCATTTTGTGTCAGTTTATATATTCCAAAAGAAATTCAATTTATTTGAAATACAGTAGGGTAGAAAAGAAAGGGTCAGACGGCTTCAAAATGACACTTCAAAATTAAATGTACAGTAGAAAGCAGAGTGGGTAGGCTCATGAGATTAACTGTAGGATCAGGATTTTTTTAACAAGATCAAGTGGCTGAAAGTTGGAGTCAGCAAAGCTTCTATTGGAAATAAGATGCACATTTTTTTAACAGCTACAATGATTAAGCACTGGGAGAGATCACCACTAAGGATGTAGTAAATTCTCTGCTGCTTGGCATCTAAAAACAAAGTCAGATGTCTATGTAAAACGTCTATGCCCTAGTTCAGCCTTAGGTTAATGAGCTACACGCAGGGATCAGTAGGAGAGATATTTTACCTATATCATTATTGTAATAATCCCTTTCAGGCTAAAAAGCCATGAAAAGAACCTTTCCTTTCTCATCATCCAACTCAGAGCCATCCACGTTTGTAATGACTGAAATTCTTATATTTTGAACAAGAGCTAGCTGACGTTTTCCATTCAGAGCTTCATGAGTCTTTCCTGTGCAGACTGATGTTCAGCTGCCTAGGTGCTGATGAAGAAGCTGGTCTGATCAGATGTGTCTCTCTTTCTCTCCTCAGCTTTGCAGCCAAACCTCCTCTCCTTCCCTCAGCAACAGGGCAGCCTTCTCCTCTCCCAGCCAGGGCCCAGCCTGGCATCACAGGTAACTTGCCTCAATGTTCAGTCAAACATACAGTCCCATCCTGAGAAGCACCCATCTACAAAAATTGCTGCTTCGTTAAGGGCGAATGGCAGAGAAAATTGTGTGCTTTCTATTATTGTGATTCTATGCACCTTTTTTGTTGTTTTTAACAGGCTGTGGGCCGTTCTGGACTCCCTGGCTCATCAGTTGAACCCCACCTGGATGTACCCCAGCATTTGCAAGTGGCAAAGCACCTAACTCCATCAGGAGCATCTGAGGAACCCAGTGACCTGGAGGAGCTGGAAAAGTTTGCGAAGACTTTCAAACAAAGGCGAATCAAATTGGGGTTCACGCAGGTGAGCAGCCTCATCAATGGGAAGGCTGGTGTCACTTGTGATGTGGACATGTTGGGCTGGGGGAGTTTGTGGCAGAGGAGTGGATGGAGGAAGGGCTGGATTAGATACGGTTTGGCTTTCTTTGGAGCACCCCCTCCCAAACACATGAAGAGACAAACCCTTCCTGGTACTTCATTACCATCAGCTCATTATCTGCACCTTCATCAATACACAAAGGCTCAGCGGTGTGGGGCAGATTCCAGTGGGAAGAGAAGTCCCTTTCTCTGGAAGGCAGGTCATGGAAACTAGGCTGCACCTATTCTGGAAGCAGCCTGGGAGGTGGTCTGACAGCAGGAAGCTGTGAGGGTTTTTTCTGAACTCACATTGTGATTTGGATCTTCTCTGGCAGGGTGATGTTGGACTTGCCATGGGAAAACTCTACGGCAATGATTTCAGCCAGACTACCATTTCCCGCTTCGAGGCTCTCAACCTGAGCTTTAAGAATATGTGCAAGCTCAAACCCCTGCTGGAAAAGTGGCTGAGTGACGCAGGTAGGTGACATTGTGTGCAGAAATGCCACCGGTCTTGGCCAGCACATGAGAGGATCCATCCAGGAGCCTCCAATAAACGCCAGGAAAATCAGAGCTGAAGCTAAGACCTCTCAGATCTGTGGCTGGGCTGGTAACAGACTGCTCTCCTTTGTGGATCACACAGGGGGTTGCATAGCAGCCTAGATATCAAAGCACATCTGTCCTTTCACTCTGGCAATATGGGATTCATATTCCGATTTGGTGTCTGGGGCAGTCCCTTCCTGCATCGGCTCTTGCTCTGTTGCATGGCCTGGGGCAAATCGCTGGGCTCGTCCATTCAGTCCCTCCTTGTGTAAACTGGAAAGAGTAGGAAGGGACTCCTTAAGTGCTCAGAGATTGGCCCATGAGCCATAATTACAAAAGGAAGGTATGACTGCAAGGGGAATCCCCAGTAGCAGCATTATTGGGCTGGTGTCCTCTGCTGGCTGCAAGCCACTGTAGGAGTGGCATTAGTCTCATGTGCTTCACCCAGCCTTTCAGGAGTTGCGTGTTTGACCAATTTATGTCAGGAGGTGTCTCAGCTACATGAGGCTTGATCCCAGTGGCGTAAGTCAACATCTTTAACTGTGTGAAATGAAATCATTGGAAAATACATGGTCCCCATCAGAGCAGGCTGGAAAATCAAGCTGGAAAAAGGAAAAATAGTGTGTTGATTAAAATTTTAGCACTCATATTTCTTTCCTGATTTGGACAAGATCATTGATGGATTTGGGACTGTTGGAGCAATTTTAATCATCATCAGACGAAGGATCCACAATGTAGGAACATCTTACTTATTTTAGGAGGTGCCATAGCTCCCAGAAAGGATCTAGTAATGAAAATAACTCATTGTCGTCTTGCGTATCTCTCTTCACCTCTGTCTTTCCCCAGAATCTGCTCCTTTGGATTCTTCCATGAGCACTCCCAATTCCTACCCCTCAGTGAATGAGATGTTTGGACGGAAAAGAAAGAAGCGAACCAGCATTGAGACCAACATTCGCTCCACGCTGGAGAAAAGATTTCAAGATGTGAGGGGAAAAGCTTTCAATGTGTCGTGAACTCTCTCCGAGTTTGGCATTTGCTAGGTCATAGTAGCACTGAATCCTCAAAAAGAGAGCGCTCTTTTGTTTGTTTTGATAGCAGGTTAGAAAATGCTTGAAGGGGGTAACAGGAAAAGTGTCAAAACCAAAGAAATCGGACCCAATTATTTCCTTGGTAAATGTTGTTTGAAAGGAATTACAATTTCATCACCACACCTCCCTATTATCTTCCACTGGTCAGTGCCCTGGCCAGAGCTGATCTCCTGCACCCACCTCTTCTCTTTGCGAGTTGCAGGCGTGTGTCACGGTAACTGCGTGGCCTCAGTGCAGCATGGAAACCGATGCCCCATTAAGCAGGTCTTGTGAGACCACAGAACTAGTGCTCCAGATATTGCTGCTGAATCATCTCAGAAGTGGAGCCTTCTACTTTTTAAGCATCAATATTTTCAAGAAAAAAATCACTACAGAGAGCAAACAGAGCTTTAAATCAGGAGGACTAACGTCCATTGAAAATTTTGCATCAAAACTGGTTTTGACCAGCCCTCATTTTTTCTTGGTTTCTCCCTCATATCTGATCATATAAAAATTTCCTCCTACGGCTGTTAATGAGAACAAAAGACAATCATTGACAGGCCATTTTGGGTACCTCGTTTTTAGCTAGTATGAGGCATTCTTTGTAATGGGAAAACTGTCTCAGCATCTCTGTGCTAGGTATTTTTGACCCTCAAGCTCCAACTCGGATCAAAACCCATAAAGCTAAATGCTGTCAAATGCACCAGAAAATAAGTGACTCAGAAGAAAGGATAGGTACTATTATTTTCCTTTATAAATGAGGGATGGAGGAAGAAAGAGAAGAAATGGCTCTTCTGAGATGGTGCAGGTAGGCGTACGAACAGCACTCAGTGCTTGTGTGTCCTGTGTAGTGATAAGAAGACCACCAGTCATTAGCTTCCCCCCAAGCAATGATTTAGGGTGCTGTTAAGATCAAAGAGCGTGGCACTTTATGCAGTAACAAGGCCAGGTACTGTGACTCATCCCCCACTGATTCTATGAGACTTGATGTTGAATCAGGCACTTTCTGGTTCACAGAACATAATCTCTCACCCAAATATTTACCCTTTGTCTTAGAAGCAAATTTTCTCCCCTCCCCAGTTTACAGCCAACCCCACCCTTGTCCTCTGCCTTTCCAGCAGCAGAAGCATACATTAATGCTGTAAGTTACAGCTCTTTGGGGCTTTCTTTAACCTCCTGCCCTTTCTCAGCAGAACCCCAAGCCCAGTTCAGAGGAGATATCCTTGATAGCAGAGCAGCTCTCCATGGAAAAGGAGGTGGTTCGGGTCTGGTTCTGCAACCGGCGCCAGAAGGAAAAACGGATCAGCTGCCCGATGCCATCCCCCATCAAATCACCTATCTACAATTCCAGACTGGTGAGAGGCTTTGGATTAAGGAGTTCTACATGCCATCACAGACAAGAAGGGAAAAGGGTGGGGGGATGCAACAGGCTTTGCTGGAAAAGGAAACGGGACAGGACACTTCCTTGTACACACAGGTCTCTGAGTTGCTTGCAAGCTCACTCCGCAGTCCAGTGGGGAATCTGCACACTCTGCAGGAGCGTGCAGAGAGGCAGCTGGGCTAGCCACGGATTGGGCATATACTCCACATCCGAGCTTGAATGGAATCTCATGCCCACGCTTACAGAACCATTATTTTTATTCTATTAATGAAATCAATAGAAAGAAAATACAAGTTTCCTAGAAGGTACAGGTCAGTTTAGTTGTAGGATAATTTATCCAAATAGGGGTGCTATCCCAAAACTTTTCACCCTGAGATTGGTAAATCAAAGCTTTCCAAAGTTAATGGAAGAGGAAATCAGCATTCCATGGAATGAGAATTGCAGCCACTCATGTCAATTTTGTTGTTAACTCTGAAACCTAATGGTATGCATTTACATACCAAGTTTGTTGTTTTACATCTGTGCAGAAATGCAGACTACACTCCAGCAGTGCTAGCTGTCCTTCTCTCATGTTGTATATTCACATTTTGTCAAGTGTATTTTCAAGAAACTGTTGTGAGAGTTGATGAAAGCGTGTCCTACGTCAGTGGCTACTGGGAAAAATAAGCTTCTATTGCATTTCTTCTAGTTAATAGTTGCTTAGCTGCTTCCACATGTAAAAGTGGCAGGAACCTCCCTACGGTGTTATTAGTGCTGGAGCACACGTGAGTGGGAGGGAGAGTACATATTCGCAAGCAATATTTTATCTTGAAATCTTCTGGGTTTTGGAATTATCCATCAGAAGGCAGGAAAACATCACAAGAAGTTTGGTCACTTGTTGCGCAACACATTTGGTCTACAGTCACAAACACAAAATGCTGCTTGCAAGCCACGAATTTTTAAAGCAGTAGCTTTGGTGAATAGTTTTCCTGTGGAGGCATTGTACAAAGTATGCCTTTGCTCATCAGTCATTCTGAACAACGTGTTGCCTGTAGTTGAAGTATCACAGTTGAACAGCAAATGCCCCAGGCTCGCTTTGATTGCAGCCACCAAATTACTAATTGTCACCTGAGAATTCTCAGCCATCAAGAACTCCCTAAAGGAAAAGGGATTATTTGTGCCCAAGACCAGGGTGAGCTGGGAAGTTTCAGACTAGGAACATCCAGTCTGAAACATCCAAAGGGCAGTGGCTCCTACCAACTGGATCTCGGGACTTCCAGAAAGTTTGGCTTGTGTTTCATAATTTCAGGCTTTTCTATAGCTGATCCATAAATTTAGACCTGTGTAGAGAGTGTCAGGCACATGTAATACTCATTCTGGTTCATTTCCATGGTCCTGGATATGGGAATGGTGCTTCTACCCTAGACTATGAATAGAAATATCTGCGGGAGACTTAGATGTAGATAAGTCTGCCTGGGAGCCAGCACACTCTGAAGGGAATGTGAAAGGAGTGGCATTCTGTGATCTATACCTTCATAGTGCCAGCTGCTTACTGTTTGCTTCTGTTTCTCTCTAGGTCTCTACCTCAGGGTCCTTGGGACCCCTCTCCGTCAATCCGGTGCATAGCACCATGCCTGGGACTGGTAAGCCTTGAGAAACCTGCCTCACTCACCATTTCTTCCCTCCTTCCTCTGCTCTTGCTCTCCGACTACTTGGTTTCTAGGTTGCATTTGCAGGCCACTCTTAATAAGACCCTTGGGTTTGGCCAGGGAAAGTATTCCCACATAACTAGTGTACAAGGGATAAGAACAGCAGAGTCTTTCTCTTGGCTGGAACAAAGACATGGAAAGCTTCCTGGGCATGATAACATTCCCAGGATAATCCTAGGCAAGTTTTACTGGGGTGTTTAGGTTTGGGAGTCAGGCACACCTAGAAGCCAAACAAGAGGAGTGCTTGGGGGTACGTTACTGCATTTCTTCAGCAGAACGTTGTCAGATCTCCTTTGAGAAGTGCAATTCACAGTAACAGAAACCAAGCACTACAGAGAGAGCAGTCCTGGAGACCCCCACCTCCTCTGTGGCTGGGGCACAGATTCTGCCTTGCTGCTGCAGGGCAGACAGTGAATCAGGTGAACAACAGGATGGGTACGAGATATGGTGGAAATGTTTGGGCTTGGGCTGTCTTTGGCAGGAAAAGGAGATCCCAGCCTTATTCTGCTTTCTCTGCTACACAGTAACATCATCGTGTTCCCCAGGGAACTCCAGCCGGCCCTCGTCCCCTGGCAGTGCGCTCCATGCCAGCAGCCCCGGCACAGCCCAGAGCAACTCCAAAGCTGCAATGAACTCTTCCGGTTTCAACTCTTCAGGGTAAGGCAGCAGGGGCCCACAGCTTGCTCCTTGGCAAGGGCTTCGGAGGGCTTGGGAAAAAAGCAGTGGGACCTTAGAGAAGAACGTGGAAGCCCTTAGAGGCTCCAGCAATGTGGAGCTATGTGGTGGTACATTCTGACGTGAAGCTTCACATCTAACCTGAAGCTTCTTGGGATATGTCTATTTTTCTGCTTGAATATAAATAGTAGATCAAGTTTTGCCTGAAAAACTGTGCTGGTTAAAAAAAGAAGAAAAAAAAAAAACCAAAACACCACCCAAAACCTGAATAGAAACACTGGACATAAGGACTGTCCTAAACTCTTTGTGCGGAGGAAGCAGAGGAAGGCTTATTTTGCTGTTTCTGCTCGGATAACCCCCTCCACAGCCAGTTTTCTCTCCTGCAGTGCCACCCAGAGAGCTCTGCTGCAGAGTAACTATTCCACAGTGGCAGATGAAACAAGAACAAAGATTTCCTCTGCCCTGCCTTTAGATGCTACAAAAGCATTAAGCCACACATAAGGGCTCAGAGCCCTCCTGGTTATTTCACTAACATGCCTCTGCCACAGTCTGTGCTGCTCGGGCCTCTCTGCACTTGTAGTTTCTGCTACATCGCATCAAGGATGCTGTGTTAGTAGTAAGGCAACAGAGAGCAGAGGGCGTTACCCATAGCTGCTGGGCTTTCTGAGTCATGGATCATCCTGTGCCGTGAATCAGACCTCCTCTTACATGGAGGAGGTCCAACAGCCAGGTAGTATGTGAAATCACGAGCGCAATGGAAGATGTTGCTTAGAAGGACAGGGCTTTTGCTATGAGCTTCCTACAGGAGCAAAGGATTGTTTGCTGGCTGCCAAGTCCAAGTAAGGTTTGAATGGAATAATAATGACTTTTATTTTAAGGGGAAACTGTTAACAACATGGCAATTGTAGCTCTTATTCCCTGTGTTGCAAACAGATCTTGGTACCGATGGAATCAACCTACCTACCTCCACTGAGATGACTCCTCCATCATGTGTAAAAGGAGCTCTGACTTCTAGCTATGGACCAACTTCTCTAGGAACAATGCTTGGGGCAACATCTGGCGTTCCAGTGCCTTCAAAATGCTGCCAAATGAAAGTCTTGTTTAAGGGAACCCATAGCAGCAGAACTCTCCAGGGACTCAAACTGCAGCTGACCTTCCCCAAGGATTCTCAACGCCAACAGTGACATTATAATACTCTTCCAGGCATTCACTTCAAGAATGAGCCCTTGCTTAGCACTATTAGCATGAAACACTGCCCTCTGCTTGCAAATCTCTGCATTCACACTGGATTGCCTGGCAATCTCTAATCTGGAAGGATTTCTATGTCAGGACCCTCTTTTCCCCTCACTCATTTCAGAGCTTCCCATAAGAAGGGTCTATCATGCTGTTACTATCACGCACACATACCATAAACCCCCAAACTGAGCCGAGGTTACCCAGTTCATTTCACCAGAGACCTGTGTCTAGATGTGAGCCTTGGTTTTCAATAGACTTCCAAGGTCAATGGCACTGTGCTTTATCCACTACCAAACTTGCTTTGCTTTGAGCCATTCTGTGCTTTTTTTCTTTTTTCTTTCTTTTTTTTTTAATTAAGTATTTTAGAGCCTTCTTATTTTTTCCTTTTAAAAAAATGGTTGTCTTTTGCAAAATTTGTGTCCAGGTCTTGTTATTGTTGACAGCTGGCCTCACTGCCCACTGGAGGACGTCACTGTTCGAAAACCTTGGGTGAACTTCTGACTCCATTGAACACAAAAGCAGTTTGTGTTGATTTGATGGGACAAGGATTAGTCTTGACCTTCCCTTCTTTCTTTTATTCAACCTTTGGGTTTTATCTGATACCAAACGAAAACAACCTCTCTGGAGTAGAGGTTTGCATGTGTTCTGGTCTTTCCTGAATTGTAAGTAATGTAGCTTGCCTGTTCTCTGCAGCATGCTCTTCTGTTCCTGGGAGGACAAGTTGTATTGCTCAGGTGTGAATCTTAAGGTTTGTGTGTGCAAGTGTTTCTTAATTTCATGAGATGCCAAAGTGTAGGGAACTTCAACTTTCACAGCATATCACCAGGGAAATTGTTATTACTTTGCAACTCTCCACTTGAAAAGAGGTAGATATTTAATTTTGTTAAAGTAGAATTGAGTAATACAAATTCCTGGTTAAGTTGTCTATGGGTACAAGTAATTAATTCAGTGGAACTAGAGCAAATAAGTATCTGGTTCACAGATTGTAAATAGATATTTTTGAGTAGTAGTCTTTTTTTTCTGATGGCTTTTTTTTTTAGGTAAATGTGAGCTTTTTTTTTTTAAGTAAAAATTATCCTTTCTCACTTCTGGGGGAAAAAAATACTTGATCCGTTGTTTCTTATCCTACTCATCCAGTCCTATGTGATGAATTATTGCTATAGAGAGTCTGTGGACCTTAAGAGTTTATCAGCTACCTTCACACAAAGTATTGAGCCCTCCATGCACATTGTATATAGAACCGCATTTGTTGCTTTGAGTGAGGTTTTGTTATAGAAGCAGACACTGATAATGATGAAAGAGGACTGGAAAAGATAAAGTAACATTTCTTGAAAAATGGAAATTAAGAAAAAGATTTCTTTTTTTAAAATACTAAAATAAGTTTTTTCAAAATATTCTAACACAAAAAGGGAGAAACTATTTCTGTTTCCCAGATTCCCCACCACCACACATTTACCTCTAACTAAAACACTTTCATCATATCTGTTTTTCAGTGGAAACATTAAAATTAAATGAGACTTTTTTCAACAAAATCTGTTGTGATTTTAAAAAACATTTTATGCTGGCAAAACCAGAAATGTAGATGGGAAGTATTAATCTAACTCTCCTGGTTTCTATGGCCCTTCTTTTTTCCGCCCTTAATTAAATTTTCTTACATGCTTGGAGGGTTGATTTCAAGCCTTGTTCGCCATTGCTTTCCAACTATATTTAGAGATGTGAAATGAATTATTTGAATATAATCATTCTAAAGCTAAGCTGTGACAGGTTTGGTACAGCTCTGCGGGTGGGTTTTCTTGGCAGATTTCTTAAGGTTCCCATTACTGTCTCTAACAGGGACTTCCCTGCAAGAACTGCCTTCTACAGCTAGAGTGACAGGAATTAAACATGACAGATTTTTCTATGGTGCCTTAATCACAGGATTCTTGAGGGGAAAAAAGAAAATTCTCCTCCAGCCGAGAGAATGATACTACAACAGTAGTTTAAAACAACTGTGCTACGACAACTGCATTTAAACTCAGGTAGCTGTTCGCTGGGTCAGCTGCAGGGACGGATCTCCCTGTGCGAACTTACCCTTGCCGTTTGCCTCCACGGGATTGCTTATAATGGTGGGCTCTCACAACGAGCTAAGGCGAGCTCTGCAGACCCAGAGCAGTACCTGCTCAGCTCCCCTCCAGCACTGGCTCTGTCCTGCTGGAAAAGCCTGCGTGATCGCTGCCGAACGCTAACAGCGGAAGATCTCTAGAAATGAATGCACTCATATATAGACAGCCAGGGACCGGTAACAGTTGTTATTTGCACACAAGATCTTTGTCACTGGATAGAGGAGTGGGGTTGACACTATATTTAAGTATTTTGTCTGATTAATTTCCATTAATTTCACATAAGCAGCTGAGTTGAACTGGCTGGGAGGCTGGTGGGGTAAGACTAAGGGATCTGTACTAAAATGGTGGAGGGTAGGAGAAGCAGAAATTAACAAATCTGCAGGCATTTGTGTTGCTTTTTAACTAAAACATGCCCGTGTTTTGTTGGTTTTGTCAGAAAGAAACCTTTCCAGAGTTGTGTTTCTCTCTTATCTGGTCTAAAAGATTAGAAAAAAGTATAATTTACATGAAAGTTTCAATTCTGTCATAGTTTAAAAAAAAAAATCCATTCAGAAAACAAATCATTGACCTGTACCTGTATGCAGATAAAGTGTGTGGGAGGAGAATTTTCCTCTCCTGTCTCTGGCTGGAATGGCATAAACCCAACGGCGTACTAAGATAAGCCCGTGCACACTGACGACTCGACCACACCTGCCACGGCTGAACCCTGCCAGGGGCATTGCTGTGGGCTTGTGCCCCTGGAGAAGAGATGCTGCAAGTCCCAGGGGAGAGGTGTAGGTGATAACTGGCAAATTCATAACCCTCCCTCAAGGAGCTGCCTTTCCTCTCGGGCCTTTCATTGAAACACCTCACTTGAGCTCCTGGGAGGGCTGGCCAACGCTATGAGAGGAGGATGGAAGATGAAACAAACAATCCTTTTCATGCCAGCCTGAGAAGTGATTTGCATGTGACTGTTCACTGAGCGTGCTGCAACCCTATGAATAAAGGCAGCAGGATTTGGATTTTGACCAAACAGCCGCCCTGGCCAGGGATGAAAAAGAGAGGTGCTGGCTGTCGCTCTGTGATTATAAAGACCCCTTAAGAAGCTTCCAGCTTTTTAAGCAGTAATTTTACAATCCTTTTCAAAGCCAGTTCCATATGAAAAAGATGTTCAAGGGGCATGAAGGGATCTTGCTCCAGCCTCTCCCTCCTAATATATAGGCCTTCTTAAAATGAATACTCTACACAATGGAAACAAGTGCATCACAGGATGGCACGCTGCTAAGACAATGACACTCTCTCTTTTACTTTTTTCTTTTTCCTTTTTTTTTTTTAAATTTTGGCTGCTATGAATATTTAAAGATTAGCAGATAGGAAGAATGAATTTAAATCACTGATCTGTACCTTTGGGACACCCTGTCTTATTTTATTTCCTGCATAACCTTGGACAAATGACTTAATCCCCATTAGGCGATGGTGATGATAATCCTTCCCTTCTCCCAGTCCTCAACTTGTGCTAAATGGCATAGTTCACAAATGATGAACACTACAGCTGATTCTGCTGCCAGCCATCATAGAAGACATTTATTACACTGACTCCTGGCAAAGCACTAGTTTCTAGCTCATTTCTATTGTGGAAAACCTCAAGTTACTTCATAGATTATAAGCAATTATTTAAAAGCTCAGAAGTGACCATTCTGATTGCCTTCATAACCCCAGCCTGCAAATTTTATCCAGTAATTCCTGCGTTAATCCTGTACCTGGTAGCTGAGCTGTAACTTGACTATTTTTCAGAGTGAGCTGACAGTCTACTTAAACACTTGGTAAAGGCTCCCAGAGGTTTGTGAGCCTCTTTGTCAAAAGAGACCAAAAATAAAGTTGTGAAAGGCAGCTAATTAACTGTTTACAATAACATTTACAAGTTACTGTACATGTATACACTCTTATAGTATAGAGAAGATACATGAAGATCAAAATCTGGGTCTTAACTGACAAGGACTATTCTATTTAATTTTCAGAAATTACTCTAAGTAATTTGCTTCCACAAAAGCAGCACTGCATAAATTCTGGAATATTATTTCTGAAAGCTGGGAGGGAAATTACAAATGTATTAAATGCTGAATAACAGCATCTGCACATTAGTATTGCAGCTGAGATCAAAGCCAAGCTGTGCCAGGTGTTGTGCAAACACATCATGAGAGTTGATCTCCACTGAAAAGTTTATAAACACAATAACAAGTCCCTCAGATTTATTGATAAACTGGTCCTGGATAGGAAAACAAACATTAGCGGCTTGTTTCACAAAAAGCTACAGTTGAAAGGGAACGGTCTTCATTCCCCTGTCTTCTAGGAATACTTCCAGTCTCACAGGAGCATCTGAGGGATTAAAAATGTACAGAGCAGGAAATTCCGGCTCTCTAAGACTAAGTCACCTCCCACAGCCATAGATAAACAATGCAGGGAAACAATTGCTCACAAGCAGATGTGCCTCACAGGCTATAAGAACGCAGGTAATCTCCTGAACAACCCGATCTGCTACCAAAGCAGCCCTTATGCCTGAACAGTCTCCATGCTCTCTGTCCCTACTCTTCTCTTGAGGAGAAGAGCTCCTCCGCTCCTCCACCATTAGGACTCAAGCACCAGTGACGTGAACCCCAGGTGCGAGTGAAGAACACCTCTGTGGGTCCCATCCCTATTGCTTGTGAGTATAAGGGGTGCAACCCCATTCATCTTTTATTTTTATCTGTGGTCTGGTCATTCACAAGCTCTCTGGAGAAATGAGCCAGATCCCACTCAGCTCCAAAATCAAATCAAGGACATGGTAAGCCTTTGGAAGTTACGGTCTCTCTGTAGGTAGACCTCTCTCTCTAGTTCCTGCTCTTCTCAGCCAGAGACAACTGAACTGGCATCCTCAGAATATAAAAATGGACAAATACTCCTGACTTTCCTCTCTGTTGACAGATGCTGGAGTGCATACAGGAGATGCACTCCTATTCATGACTGACATCAAGGGTGACTTTCCCACTTAACTGCTGTAGCAACTGCAGAGTTCTAAGCGAGTGTACAGACCAGGTAGGAGGTGTGCAGCCCATCCATGATGTTTAGCAGTGCCCAAGTTCAAGCAAGACTGGGAAGGGCTGGAAAATTAACAATTTGCTGTTGGTATTTAATTTCTTTTATTGATCATTCCCCTTTATTTCCTCCTCAGCTTTTACCTGCGAGCAGAGAGAACTGTTCTCCCTGCAAGCTGGGAGAACAGGGCTCTGTTCCTTGCCCTTCCCAGTTTTCCCTGTGGCCTGAAGGGAGACTTTGAGCATTTCTAAGTGTCCAAATGATCCCATCAAATGCCTTCATCATTCCTGATGCTCACAGCCTTGGGACTTACAGTCCTGGTAGAATTAGCATAGATCTTAACACTCCAATACAATGCCTTCAGCAGCTGAGCTTCAATTCAGGCTCACCTTTAGAGATGCCAGCAGGGACTAGTGCCCGAGCTGCAGTGGGAGCTCGTTTCTCTGTGCCGGGGGCTTGCTGCACAGCCTGTGGGCTTGCTTCAGAGCGGAGGCCAGAATGCTGGCAAAGGAGAGAAAAATCAGGAAGTTTTAGCTCAAATATAAGAACAACCTATAATCTACAATCCAACTAGAAGCCTATTTTAATGTGTTACCAGAGCTTTTATAACACAGAGAAACATCCTATGGAGTGCAGCACACACTAAGTGACCATAGGTGAGGCCTCTCATGTTCTCAGTGACTGGTTTCACTGCCAACATAGAGCTCTTTGGCTGTAGGGAAGGTTTGGGTTGTCTGGGACAAACAATCTCCTTTAGACAGTTTTTAAAGCAAATGGAATAAACAGAAACTACCTGGTGCTAACACTGAGTTCGCTGTCAGGGCTTGGAGGAAGCACAGCCCTTTCCTGGTTACTCACTCCTGCCTCAGCCCGGCCCCGGTACTCAGCCTCAGCCCAGCTCCTCGCTCACTCATCCTGTTCTGCATGTTCTGTGTCACATCTCCCTGCACATCCCGCACCACTCCCCAGCTCCGGACCCAAGCAGTCCCAGACTCGCTGACTCCTGTCTCAGCCTCCCCTCCTTGCAGTCAGCACGGGACAACACAAAGGCGGTCACCGTAAGCCCACCCACCCGGCCTCTGCTTTCAAAACCAGGTACAAAACGTGAAAGAGGACTCCAGGACACTTTTTTAAAAGAACAACAACAAAAGGACAAAAGCATCTCCGCTCTTGCCTGATCCAGCTTCATTCTCCCCTTTATTCTCCATCAGAGAGAAAAGCATGCAGCCAAATTGAAGTCCGGGGACCCTCTTACAGCCGGGCGGGCTGAGGCTGCATGGAGGTACCAGCCCGGCTGACACACTCCCAACGCCCGTCCTTATCTCCCCTACCCTGTTCCCCCTTCCCCGCGCTGTCCCCCGGCAGCACGGCCCTCTCCCTGCCCCGGGGCACGCAGCTGTGCCGCTCGGACCCCGTTTCGCCTCCGGGGTAGGGAAGCGGGGCAGAGCAAACGGGGATGGGGAGCGGAGGGGCAGGAGGAGCACCCTCCGGGGGCGGGGGAAAGACCCTCCCCGGCAGGAGCGGCGCTGGCCGGGGGAGGGAGGGAAAGGGAGAGGAGGGGAGGGGAGGGGAAGGGAAGATAAAAGCCTCCCGGTGCGCGCCGGCGCCGCCTCCCTTCCCGGGCAGTCCCGCAGCCGGGCGGCAGGTCCCGGGCGCGTAGAGACGGACGCGGGGCAGGCGGCAGCGGCGCAGGCGGCAGCGGCGGCGAGCCCGGGGTAAGGAGCGGGCGGGGGGGGTCGCCGGGCTGCTGGGTCACCCGGCTGCTGGGTCACCCCGCTGCTGGGTCACCCCGGGGCAAGCGCCGCTCCGGGGGCGCCTCTTCTGTCCGTCCGTGTTCCCCCCCCATCCCCCCCGTTGCTGGAAGGGGGTCTGGGCCCCCGGGTGTCCCGGCCCCCCGCCGCTCCGTCCACCGGCTCCCGAGGGCGAGCGGGGAGGCAGGCGGTCCGGGAGGGCTGAGCAGCTGTGGCTCGGGGTGTGCTGCGATCCTGGTTTTCCCCAAACACGGTAGGGCCTTGGTAACGAGGAGGGGCTTGCAGGGAAGTGGTGCTGAAGAGGGCCTCGGGAGAGCACCGTGCTCCCGGGAAGGGCACAAGGCGTGTTTCGGTGGGGTTGTTTTGTTTGGTTGGGTTGGTTTGCTCGTGTGTGTTTTGGGTTTGGTTTTTGTTTTTTTTTGTTTGTTTTATTTTTCCCCTGGGGTTTCCGTGAATGGGCTGGACTGGGTACTGAGGCAGATGGTCTGGATGAACACCCCTTGCTGACAGGGCTGCTGTGCTCATAGCGTCCTCACTCTGTGTTTAGCAGGATGGTTTCCATCGTTCTCGAGGTGACCTGCAGCTTTGTTGCCTGGCTCTTTCTGTACGCCTGCTTCTGCTACTGGAACAAGCACCGTTCCTACGAGTGGAGCTGTCGCTTGGTCACCCTGCTGCATGGGGTGATTGTCACCTGCCTCTCGGGTTACGTTGCACTCTTGGATGGCCCCTGGCCTCTGACCCATCCAGGTACGTTTGGAGTCTTACCCTGACACATGTCCTTGGCATGCAGTGTGGACACCTCTGATTACAGGTGGAGTGGGGGGCTGATTGCTTTTGCTGTCTGTTCTCTTATGTGTATGTTTTTGGGGTATGTTTGGGGCAGGATTTTGTTTAACTCCCTTGCTTCTTCTCCAGCCCTTACTTGTTAATCTTGTTTTGTTTTGTTTTATCCATGTACATATTGAAAGTTTTCAGGTTGGCAGCTTGAGTTTATTGCAGCATTAGGTGTAGCAATGTGTTGAGAATAGACTAAGTGCTGTTCACGTCTTTAAGGGTGTAATAATTCCTGTCATTTGGCTGTGGGGTTTTATTTGCTATTTTCTATCACTAAATCTCACATAGTTCTGCTGATGGGGGTCAGGCTTTCCATCCCTGCTTTCTAAAACGGTGGAGAGAAAAAGAGAAACAGAAGTGTGGCAGGATGGGATGGCCTGCCTGGGTCGCTAGGCAGCTGAAGTGTGAAGGGAGAGCAGAGCCAGACATCATCCAAGCTTCCAGTGTGGCACTTGGCCCATAGGATAAGGCTGGAAACTAAGGAGGAAAGAGGAATACTCACAACCTGTATTGCTCCATATTGTAGAAGAATGTTTTAAATAAGACCTCAGGCTTACGTACATCTTTCATTTCAGGTTCAGTAAACACACCTCTTCAGATCCATGTGCTGTCCCTGACCTTGGGTTACTTTATCTTTGACCTGGGCTGGTGCCTCTATTTCCAGACAGAGGGGGACCTAATGCTGTTCCATCACACGCTGAGCATCTGTGGCATGATCATGGTGCTGGGCCTTGGGAAGTCTGCTACAGAAGTCAATGCTGTTGTATTTGTTAGCGAGATCACCAACCCATTGCTCCAGACCCGCTGGTTTCTGCGGGAAATGGGGTGTTACCACACTTTCCTGGGAGAGGTGGTGGATTTCTTCTTTGTGTTCCTCTTCCTGATGCTGCGAATCGGGGGAGGAGCTTTGATCATGTATGCGATGGTGACATCCCCTGATCCCAGCTGGCTCCTCAAGGCCGGAGGCCTGGCCATGTACATTGTATCTTTGGGGTTCATGGTTGAAATCTGCCACTTTGTCAGGAGGAAGATGTTGAAAAAATATCGTTCCTGGACAAGCCTGAGGAGTATGAATGCACCTGTGAAAACTAATGGGCACTTGACAACTCATTAACAGGTTGTGGATGACAATCCCTTGGGCTAGGGTCCTGGCTACTGAAGCCTATTCCTGTGAAAAGAACTCCTAAAAGTGATGTGGAATTGACTTTCTGGCACTGGTCTGCTACCCTTGGAGGAGATGAATCAGCACTAGGAACATGGGAAAGCTGACAGAAGAGGGGTTTGAGTGGAAATCTGAGGAACCTGGCATGTCTACTGAACAGATTGCTGGACTTCTCCGGCAATGGTACAGTCTCAAGGAGGGTGACAATGCCAGACCTATTCAGTCTGCAACCAATAATGCCACAGTCTGTATGTTCTGTAATCATTTTGAAGCTAGAATTATTTTACAGTGTAGAGACAGAAAATCAAATCTGAAAAATCCCATCTTCCTGCCAGTGGGACCGGGTAGGGGTGTGACCTAGAAAAGATCATGCTCCCTTAATCCTGCAGTTGGACAACATGCTTGACTAAGTACTTGGATGAAAGCCTCTGAACAAGATTCAGGTGCTTGCAGGGCTATAGTGGAGTTGCCCTTTGAGTGTGTGAAGTGATGGTACTTGAGGTGAGGCAATGTTTTACCTCATTGTTTTTAATGATACATTTCTTTTTTTTTTTTTTAATACTTGCATTCAAGCAGATACTGATCTTACAGCAGTGTGACTTCACTGGGATTGAGTCAGGCCCTTGCAAACAAGAGTCAAGAATTAGACTTGTGCCAATAACCTCCATAAGCAGGTGTTCACCTAGGCTTGGATTGCTTTAAAAAAAAAAACAAAACCAAACAAAACCCAGGCATTTTGTGGATGGGGGATGATAGAGAAGAGCCCTCTCTGGATGCTCTTTCTGTTCTGGGGTTGGCTCATTTACAAGCCACTTTAAGCTGAATGCATAGCTAACGAGTCTAATCTGTGACTATATTTTCAGGGGTGACAGTAATGTTTAGGCAGATCTTAGTGTAGCATCTGCTCCATACCAGCAGGTCTTGGAGTATGGACCAGTTCTCTTGTTTGCTTTACCTCTCAGAAGTGTGTTCTGACATTTTTCCTGGGGTTTTAATGTGAATTTCCCTCTGTTTAAGGCTGCAGTTCAGACTTACTCTCCCATAAAAGCCTTGCTTACAGCTGAGGAACAAATGGCCTTGTGTTGCCCTCAGGCTTAGCAAGGCTGGTTGCCTTTCCTTCCTGCTTTCAACTCCTTGTTTAGAAGAGCTTCTTCATGGAGCTAAAGAGCCCCTGAAACAGCCTGTGTGGCTCTAGCTCCTGCACCTCTAGCACGTGCTGCAGAGGTGAAGGAGGGGAGCAGTGGGAATACAGCTGCTGTGGGGATGGAGCCTTACTAGCTCCTCCATGCCTCTTATCTCACTAACTCTGGCGCTGTTCAGTTGCAGATATCTGCCTTGGCTGGGGGTTAGAGTAAGGTGTATGGAGAGATTAAAAAATGACATGAAATAACCTAACTTTTGACATGCCCTCTGAATGCATTGCAGCTGTGAATCCAGGCAAGTTAGCAGGCTATTCTGTTTAGAAAACCAGGAGCCTTGCACTCCTGACACCTTGCCAGCATGGCTCTGGGGGCCTGGCCTCATGAGGTATGAACTCTTGCCGGAGTCAGTGTGCTCTTCTGAAAATTCCTATGAGTGATGAGACTTCTAATAAAGTTACGTTCTCGTTTTAAAAAGAAACAATTGCTGTAATGTTCTTTTGTTCCCGGTCTTAAGGAGGAAACAGAAGTTAATGCTGAGGAAAACAGGCTTGAGGGTAGCCTGAGCTTGCTAAGGCTAGTAGTCACTGGCAAAGCTCTGGCTCATGCAGTTCAGGAAGGAGTGAGCTGATGGGGAAACAAGCACAGGCTGAGCCATGTGCTCTGGAGCTCAGGCTTGAGGTGTGAAGGATAGATGAGGGTCATCTGAAGCTCAGATTTGTGACTAATGTATCCATAACCTGCCTTGCCAATGAGTCATGGTCAGTATTGCAGGGAACTTAAGAATGGGCCATTAAACTGAGGTGTTTGCTCTTGACGGATGCAAGGTCACAGGGTAACAAATTCTGGTCATGGCTAACATCCCAGGTTGCCTCTTTTCTCTGCAGCACCAATACCTCTCTGTTGCTGCATTTCATCCTAGGAATGACCAGTTTGGAAGGCTTGGGTTGCAAGGTGGTTTGTCTATGCTATCTTTGGAGAAGCAATTGAAAGCATGAGAACACCTTTGGTGTTATGAGATGTCCTAAGCCACTGCTGAGTGGCTGTTTCCAGCTGAGAACCTGCTACAGCTGGGGCAGGACTCCACTGTCTGGAGTGGAGGTGGGCCTGGGCTTGGCTTCCAACAAGAAAACTCTCTTCCTTCAGCTGAGGGACAGTAACCCAGTGCATCCAGCTGGCTTGCATGCAAAACAGAACTGATGGTAGTTACCCCGTGAGATTTGAAGCAATGTAAGTGCCCTCAGGGGCACTGAGATGAGATGCAGCACATCTCATCCAAGGATAGTTTTAGTGTTAAACCCTTTAATGTGATGCTAGAAAAGCATCTGGCTCCACCCTCAGTATCCCATTGGATTTCTTATTTGCTAACCCTTCAAGTAATGTAATTTTTAATACAGGTGCCTGATTTTTATCTGTCAAATTATCCTTGAGGGCTTTTACAGTCACAAAAGTGAGCACCAGCCTTGGCCTATCACTGAGGAAGGCGATTGGACTCTTGTGTATTTGCAGGTCTTGTATATTTCCAGTTTATTTTTGGACAAGAAGTTTCCCAGTGTTGACAAGTTAATATGTTCTGTGACCCTTCAGCGTTGTGAGCTCTTGTGAGAACAGGTACAGAAAGAAGACAAAGAATGTACTGCTGAGGGAGAGTGTAGCTATACTAAAATGGGTAGCAGTGTGCAAATAACTGTTAGCAGTTTCCTGTGCTGAGCTGTTTTGCTGAATGCTATTCATCTGCAGGCAAAATGAGCCAGTGCAACTCAGCCTGCCTATTTAAATGGCTGACTCTGCACTAAGCAAACAAGAAAATTAGTGTATAAGCGGCACCTAACTTCTGGTACAGTCCACTGGGAGATGATTTAACTTGCTACCTTGCATCTCACTAGATGCAAATTTTGCACATTGTATGATCTAGAACAAAAAAACCCTGCAGCTCCTTCTCTATATTCTGCCTCAGGCATTGAATGGTCCTTGCCTTGTTAGGCCTTTCGGAGTGCTCTTCTGTGACCAGCTCCGTTGTTCTTCCTGGCGGCTCAGTCTCTGTGCTGTGAGTCAACGTTAGCCCTATAGCTTTCTGTCTGCCAACACTGTTCTGTATCCTAAGCTACGCATTAGAACAGCTCCATCTCAGTTGTTACTGAGGCTATGGGACAGGGCCTGGTGCCTGGTCCAGCAAAGGTGGAGGAAAGCAAGGCGAGACCTAGGATTTGTCAGAGAAGCAAACGCACTGTTTGTGCTAGTGAGGATGTCGTGCTGAAATAGCTGAAGACTGAGCATCTTGTAGCAATAGGAACCTGTGCCTGGCCTGAACTGGTAAAGTAAGATAGATATCCAGTTGAAAACAGGCTCATTCCAAGTGCTGTAAGAGGCAGGTCAAGCCACTCCCACCATCTGTATTTCAAAAGGTAAAACTGGACAGGATGAAAAAAACCCAACCCCTATTTCTGGGTGTGAGAGGTTGTTTTGATTGCAGCTTACAAAAGGAGTAAGTGTGTTGGAGGAACATTTTTGTAAGCTACTTCAGGCGTCCTGCATAAGCCCTGGATTTCGCTATTCTGTGGGTGTAGATGAAGGGAGGAGAGAGAAAAGATGTGGTTTAGCACTGAGTGCTTGTAGTTAGAAGAAATTGCTAGGCTTTGTAACTGCTGCATAAGCGTTGGATGAGAGGGTATGTTTAGGGCAGGGCTGTGTGCTTTCCCAGCCTGCTGAAGCTGCACGCTCTGTGCTGTGCCTGGATGATAAGCCCCGCAGGGTACGTTACCTTGAAGCCGATGCTATACTGACGCAGTTTTGCAAGTTCTGAAGAAGAGCCGGTTCCGCTGCCTGAGTGCGAGTAAAGCAAGTCCACGTCTGCCTGCAGCCATGTGGTCACGCGTGTTATCTCTGGGACACGTGAGACGATTGAAGCGGGTTGTGGGTGCAGCGGACTAGTTTCCTGTGCCCGCGGGCTAAAGCGATGCTGTATGCGTGTGCGCCCGGTGGGAACATGACCTGCCTCTTGTTCTGAGAGCAACAACCTGTTGGGCATTGCACCGAGGTCGTCCCCGCCAGAGAGAGGCCTGCAAACCTGCGCGTTAGAGCGCTCGGGGCCAGCCCCGAAGGTCGCCAGCCTCTTGGCTGGGTTTAGGAGGGATGCGCAGCGGGGCCGCGAAGGCCGGCGGGGCGGGAGCGGGGCGGCGGCGGGGAGCAGCGCGGCGGCGGGGAGCGGCGGTGCCGGCGCTGCGCCCCGCGCCCCCTCTGCGGGCCGGCCGGCCGGCGGCGCCGGGGCCCTTCCCTCCCGCGGCCGAGGCGGGCGGCTCCCCCGCCCCTCCGCTCCCTTCCCGCGGCCCTTGCCGTCCCTCCTCCCCGCCAGCAGGTGCCCCTCGGCCGCCGCCGCTTCCTCTTCCCGGGCGGCGGAGGCGCGGCGCCGGGCCGGCCCCAGCAGCCGCGTCCCTCCAGGTGGGTACGCGGGGTCGGGGCGAGCGGAAGAAGGGCCTGGCCCTGCAGCCTTCCCCCACGGCTTGCGGGCTGCGGCCGCCCGGCGCTCCCCGGCCGTGCCCGCGGGGCGGGCGCCTTCCCCCGCGGGCGGTGGCGTGCGGGGGCCCGGCCCCGCAAAGCTGCGGAAGCCGCTGGAGAAGAGCGGAGGCGAGCGGTGCGCGCTCGTCGCCGGGCCCGCGGGCAGCGGCTGCCGCCGGGCGGGGGGGGGGGAGCGGGGCGGGAGGCGCCGGCGGCGGCAGGGCGAGGGCGGCTGCCTGCCCCGGAGGAAGGCTGCTGGCTGCGGGCGGGCTCGGGTCGGCTGGGCGGGCTGTGTCCGTGGCTTGGGGCTCGTTGTTTCGGCTGTCTGGGCTCCTCCATTTTCTCATTTGTACAAAAAAAAAAAAAAAAGGAAATAACGGTGCTTCGCTGGAGGTGCCCATCTAGTTTTTAAGCTCTTTCGGGGGGAGCAGGGCTGTTCTGGACTAGGTTTGCCGGCACATGTAATTACCGTAGAGCCTGCTTTCGTTCATGACCCCGTTGCTCCTGGTGGTACAAACGATTATAATTACTGATGTTTTTAAAGGATACTGCCCTTTCCAGTGTGTGGGGACAGGCGTAATTCACAGGAGCAATATATATTGTATATGCTAATGGCAGATGTTGAGCTTTGATGTGCAATTGGAAGGTAGCCCCCATCTTTCTTTCCAGGGAATGGAGAAACATCTTTTTCACGAGTAGGTGTGGAAAACACCTCAAAATGTTTAAAAGGTCATTCCTCTTCCTTCTACCAGGCTTCTCTAGCTGGTCAGTCCCTTTTGTCACATCAGAATTCTTCCTGCCTTATCTGCCCTGACTCTAAATGCATATGGACTTCAAGTACCAGGGATGTCAATGGAAACACCTGGTCAGAGCAGTTAATCACATCCTTACTTCATCTCCCCATGTTCCCGAGGCCCATTATACCATAATAGTTTTGTTTACCCAGCCTCCTAAGTCATTCCTGGTAATACTTGCAAGAAGGCAAATAGGACGGTTGGACATTGCAACTCTGACTCCTCGTCACCTCTAGTCCTTTTGGTGTTCCCCAGCCCTGGGTGTGAATCCAGCGTACTGGTCAGCAGGTACCAGCAGGACCAGTGGCGCTTTTGCTATTACAGAACTGGAAACTCGTGTATCCCAGAGCGTGACTCAACTTTTGATGCACTTGCCTGAATGCTCAGGAGTAATGAGATATGTCTTATATTTCATGATATTTCATGGAAAGCTATTATAAATATGAATGAGATGTAGATATTAGAGCATTATGTATCTGGGGGGCTTTTAGTGACAAGAGCAGTGTCCTCCACAGATGTTTATGCACTGTAATTTTGTTCTGGCAGTATGTCTTTTGCTTGTTTGAGAGAGTCTGTATTGCACAGCGAGTGAGGGAAGCTGTGTAAAAGAAACACTGTTGAAAAAAATCTTTATGGGCATAGCTTCTAATCCTTTTGTATCAAAAAGATTTGGACGTCTTGGTGCCAGAAAAGATGAAATGAAGTCCGCAGTTAGGAGAGCTAAGTGGTTTTCGCCTTGCCTCACTCCTCTCAAACTGCAGAGGAGGGAGTGTGGAGCGCCTTGCCCAGGGGACGAGCGGGGCAGGGCGGGGGGCACTCATGGAGTGCAGCCAGGGGTAGGAAAGGGACTGGCTGTGTGAGTGCTTGGCTGCTCCCAAAGGTGGTGGGCTGCTTTATCCGATCACCGTTTGCTGGGGGATGTTTGTTCTAATCTGAGCTTTGTCCTCATGTGCTTACGAAGAAGCTTGAACTATATATTGTTCCACTGGAAGTTTTCCTTGGGAGGACAAGGGGATTTCACAGCCTTTTTTTCCCAAACTGTCCTGGAAATGTGTTAGTGCTAGAAGGTTAAAATTCAGTAACAGGAGGAGATGGCAATGCCTTTGTGTTTCTCTTGACCCATTTGCACTTAGTGTCACTGCACTGGGAGGATTATCAGTGGACGTAGCAAGAGACTGTGTGTTTTTTGGGTTTTCTTGGTTTTTTGTTTCAGCAGAGGAGGACCCAAGCTACCAAACAGCATGACAGGATGAGTAGGTCAGGTGGGGCAACACAAGCAGACCAGTCAAATGCAGATATGTGGTCGGGAACTAAAACGAAAGGGCAGCCGTAGCTCTGGATCAAAGCCTTATTGCTGGATGTGGCACTCTTCAGCCTGTCCCTCAGGCAGTGCAGATGAGCACTAACATATCCCAGCAGATCCTGCATTGTAGACTGGTTGGGGAAGTCCTCTGAGATGCTTTACCAAGTCATGGTATGTTTTCTGTTCAACCAGGCTAGGAACTCACTGCCTTACAAGGCCATTGCTTTCAGTGCGTCTTCCCACAGCTGAGGTGACACTGGTGGGTGTCTGTGTGCTGGTGGCCACATGGTGAATCTGCCCTAATTGTCAAGGATACGCTTCTTTGTTGGAGGCCTTTCCCCAGAAGAACCGCAGTTCCTCTGCAGAAAAAAATTGTCAGGAGCAAGCAACACCATCAGAAAACAGCACTGTACACTCAGTGCTGGGATGGTCATGGGTGAAATGCTGCGCTGGGTTGTGCTAACACTGCCGAAGGCTAGACCTTCTGATGCATTTTGTCTTTCCGTTCCTGTGACAGGATGCTGTTCCCCCTGCCTCTGCGGGTAGCCTGCAGTCTGCTTGCCTGGCTCTCTCTCTACACTTGGTTCTGCCATCGCTACAAGCACCGGAATTATGAGTGGAGCTGCAGGCTGGTCACACTGACCCATGGCATCCTTGCTACCTGTCTCTCTGCTTACGTTGGCTTTATTGATGGTCCCTGGCCTTTGAGTCACCCAGGTGAGTAATGAAAGTTGTGCTCCCAAGTCCTCCAATGGGTGATGACACAAAGTGGGGTTCTCCTACCACCTCAGTATCCAGCCCACTTGAGGAATGACGATCGTAATGATATCTGAGCTGCTTTGTGATGGAAAGTACTAGAGAAATGGAGAGACTGGTACTGTATTTTGCTAGTGGAATGGCCCTCTCCAGCTGCAGTCTGGCAGAGTGTGTGATCACGTTGTGTGGCCATTACGTGTGTGCAGCTGTTAGTCTAACAGCTGTAGTATTGTGACTTGTCTGACTTCTCCAGCTGAGCTGTGATCAGTACAAGCTAATACCAGCCTGCCAGTGCTTCCTTGTCTCGCATCCTGCCTCCTTGTTGCCTCCATGTTTTAAAGCTCTGTCTGTTGTCTTTATGTTTCAGGATCACCAAACACAACTCTTCAGGTACACGTGCTGTGCCTTAGCTTGGGCTACTTCCTCTTCGACCTTTGTTGGTGTGTGTACTTCCAGACAGAGGGTGCCCTGATGCTGGCCCACCATCTGGTGAGCATCTTGGGCATCACAGCGTCATTGGTACTCGGGGAGTCAGCTGCGGAGGTCAATGCCGTCATCTTTGGTAGTGAGATCACTAACCCACTGCTGCAGACCCGCTGGTTCTTGAAGGAGATGGGGTGTTACCACAGTTTCACAGGTGATGTGGTGGATTTCTTCTTCGTGGTCCTCTTCACTGGGGTGCGGATTGGAGTGGGGGCCTGGCTGATGTACTGTGAGCTTGCTTCTCCCAAACCCAGGTGGTACATTAAGCTGGGGGGCGTCATCATGTACGCTGTCTCCTGGGTTTTCATGGTCAGCATCTGTCGCTTCGCTAGGAGGAAGAGCATGAAGAAGTACCATGCTTGGAGGAGTTGGAGGAGTGATGAGTTATACTTGAAAACTAATGGACATCTGAAAAACCACTGACTGGATGCTGAGTAAAAACTTCCTCGAGTTCACAATCTGGCAGGAAGGGAACCGTGCCTGAAATACCACTGTCAGGAGAGGAGCCAACACATGTTAGCAATTCTGGAGCCAAATTTATCCCTGGCATAACTCCATTTAAATCCATGGAGCTATGCCATGGATTCATTGGATCTGCAGTGTTTGGCCTGGCAGAGGCTGGCACAGTGTGCACATAAGCATATGCTAAATGATATGAGTGAAAGAAGGGCTAATTTTACAGACTAAACGTAACTAGTCCAGCAGTGCAGGTGTAAATAGTAATGTTAGTAGCTAACTCCTTCGGCACTGGTAGAATCTTGGAAGAGAGGAGAAAATAGCACTAGATCTTCATGTTCAGTGTCCTGTACAGTCTAGACAGCTAGAGTGACTCTTCATACTGTTAGGAAGAAGCATGTTCTAGTGTTTCGTCAGAGTTGGGATTCCTGGCTCTTCCACCAACTTGTTATGTGACCTTGGGCAAGTCACATAACTCTAACTCTGTGCCTAATTTCCCCATCTGTGAATTGGGGGTGATGGAGCTGATCCATCTGTGTTATGCACTTTCAGATCTTTACATGAGAGGTGCTATATAAATGCAAAATGATGGTTGTTATCTGCACTTTGTTCATTATTCCTATGTTTCCTTTGGGAGAAATGATTCTGGTGGTTGAGCAAGAGTGTGACTCTAGAAAGAACAGTATTTTAGGTAGGTTGTTGTTTCCTACCCTTTCTAATTCCTTTTAATAACTTATTAAATAACATATTGATAACTTATTTTTCAGTAGTGTCCAGAAGCTCTAATCAGCGCTGGCGCCTTGCAGGACTAGGTGCTCTGTGAATACACCCAAAGACACAGCCCCTGATATGAAACGCTGTTCTGACTTTTTCCCTCTTCTTCATCCCTGTTAAAACTCTGTCCACGCCCCCCAAATATTGCTTTTAGCTCCTTGAGTGACCAAAACTCTCCATTATGAGAAGCCCCATCAGGACTTGCCAGTAAGTGGTTTTCTGGCTGCTGGACCAAACCCTGATTTGCCTGCAGAATGCCAAAATTCCCTCTGCTGTGCTTATTGACCCAAATGCAGGCATAGTGTGGAGCCAGCCTGAGACCAAACGGCATGCCTTGAGGTTGTCAGATGAATACCTTCCCCAAGCTGTAAGTAACTTTTAAAAATAAGTAAATGCAGAGTGTTTTACTGCAGCAATCTGCAAACAATCTGTACTTGCCGTTTTTGGCAGTCTACAGGGAACGGGCCAGAACCTGATTTGTAGTGAAGGCTGTGTATTTCTGTTGCCCTTGAAGTGTCATCCCAGATTCAGATCAGTGTATCTGAACCCAGAAGCTGCCACCGTGTTTGGGGATAGTGGGGTACTGTAGGTGAATGTCTGGAAGCTCTATAGAAAAATGATTGAAAAACATTTGAAACTAGCATTGATGTTTTTCCCCAGGATTACCAGTTTTGACAACAGTGTTTCCTCAGATCCAGATTGGGATTTCTGGTTGAAAAGTGGCCAACACGCATCTTCAAAACTTGGTGGCTAAGGTGGAAGAGCTACCCAGTTTCAAATCTGTCCTCTGCCCTGTTCAAGCCAGAGACCTAACCTTGGCTCTCCATCTGAATTGATGCCTTGACCCCTGGGCTTTGAATTCACTTCTGTCTCTCTGATTGGACCTGAGTCACTTCATAAAAGTGAGCATATATAGGGTAAGAGAGACTTATTTTACAGCCTAATAACTAAAGAAGCGAGAGGCACAGAATCTGGCCTTTTTTAAGCAAAAATTGAACCTGACTGGGAGAAAAAATAAGCGTTACTTATCTGGTCCCATTTGCAGGGAAAAACTGTCCCCTGGTTTTGGCAGCTTCTGGTGTTTTATTTCACTGTGTGTTCTTAGGCGCTGTTCCTTTGTTATTGCTGTCATTATTATGATCATTTCTTCTGAGCCTCAGCACCAGGCCTCCAGTGCAGCTCAGGTGCCAGTTCTGCTGTAAGCCTTGCCTGTTGCAGCCAAAGACGTGAAGAGCCCAAAGCACTTCAGATTAGCAGAGCCAACTGATGGGTGGTGAGCTGGTCCTTAAAAGGAAACTTGACTCATTTAGCACAGCGCAGTGATAGGGCTATTGAGCCTTGAAGGGAGACAAGGACAAGTTGGAGCTTGCTGGTTCTGCCAGCTCTGCTGCTGCTGTGGGGCATGTCAAGGAGCCTTTTTGCCTCAGCTTACCCACTTTATTAAGTGGGTACAGTATTACCTACCTCGTGGGGTGTTTTCATTTGTTAACACTAAGCCACCTTTGAGTAATGCTTGGTGGTCTGTGTCAAGCTGTGCTGTATAAAGGCAAAATGCTGTTGCTTTGAGTGAAGCACTTCTCACTATGACCCATCATCAGTACCTTGTCACCTGAACATGGCACTTCCCAGCGTCGGGCTTGCCTCACAAAAGCAGGAGTCCAAGGTGTTCTGCAGTGGTGCAGTGAGTAGGAGTCAAAAGGAGTAAGTTAGGCATGTGCATAAAGATCAGCCATGCTGCTTCTTGTTCAGGTGGACTCCCAAGTTGAAGAAAGGATGTCTGGTGGATTTTCCCTAGTGAGGCTTGCAGTAAATCTGGAGCCAAAAGAGTTTCAGCAGCCAGCCTGACCAGGGAATAAGGGCTTTCAGCAGCAAGTCCTGAAGAAGCATAGGTGAAAACACCCTGTTCATTTCTCAGTGCAGCTGTTGACTTACCCACCAAAAAGAGTTTCCTGAGCAGTCCTGATGATTTGGACTCTGACCTCTGCCGAGGTTGGGTGTGCAGCTTAATGCATGGTTACAGCCCATACCTGCCCAGGTGAATAAGGATGTCAGTTAGTGACTGCAGGTATTTATGAAACAGCTTGTGTAAAGATGTTCTGAAAGATAATGCACTTAATTGCTCAGTGGTCCCCTTCTTTGAACTGGGGGGAAACTTGGTTGGAAGAAGTAGGGTGCTGTGATCAATGTTGAGGCTTTAGAAGTTAAACAAGGACACCAGAAAACAAAAGAGCAATTAGGAATGGCTTTATGAGGTAGAGCTAGCAACGATGTCTCAGAGCAAGGCCTCGTAGTCTGTCTAGTGGGCTCCAGCACAGAATCACAGACCCAGAAGAAGTGTAACTTTCAAGCTATGGAGCACACGGTGGGACCTGTCCTCAGGCTAGTCCATAGTGGCTAGAGCAAATTGTAAAAGGAAACTGCAGAACTAGTGTGAAATAATAACTTGTGTTTGAATTACTGTGTAATAGCAACTAATGTTCCACCAGTGAATGGTGTAGATGCTTTGTATTATGTTTTATAAAATAAAGATTATTTAATTATATGAGGAATTTGTTTTCTGTCTTTGGATGCCGTTCTTAAGTTGTATTGCGTATTGCTGGATGAGTCGGCATTGCCAATGTAAATGAGCAAAGTGATGGTTGGTGGGTGCTTTTTAGGGACTGAGCCAACAAATTGTACAGCTTTCACCGTTATTGCTTCTTAGACATGTTAACAGGCAGAGAAACCACTCTTCTTTGCAAGGTTGTCCTGAGGACTTCTTAGTAGTTTGGTGTTTGCTAATGGGTGCTTTCATGTTGTTGACTGGCTGAACAGGGTGCATTTCTTCCACAGCATTTGTTTCCAGGCCTTTCATGCGCCTATCCTCAGGCAACTCACGGAGCAAAAATGTTTCTTTTGTTTTCCATGCCCTATATCCTAAACAAGAAGGTTCTCCTCTGTTTCTGCACCATGAACCATGAGCTTTTCTCATTCATAACCTAAACGTTGTTGCCTAGGAATTGCTTCGTTGGAAAGTCTGATAGGAAGAGAGTATGTTTTAGCATTATTTAATGTTGCCTAGTGTGGGGGTACTTGCAGCTGTGGAGATGAGCCAAAGTCAGCACTGTGCAAAGGTGCAGATTTCATCTGGGGTCTGTCTCTCCATGTGCCTGCTGTGATGTTATTGCTTACGTACCGGGGGCTGCTTTCATTCAGAGCCAGAGAGAAACTGCAGGGCTGTGCAGCTGCTAGGAGCTGTGTATATCATGTTCTGTTCATGCCCGAAGCTACTGGGCAGGACTGCCTGTGCCACATAATCTGCGATGGGAGGTGAGAGCCACCAGGAAGATGTTGTGCAGGGCCCTCGGGTCTGTTTGCACAGGGGCTTCTTTTGCCCTTGATGCAATCAACAGCTTAGCACTGGGAAAGCCACCAACACACAGAACAGCTTTGTCAAGTGATTTAGAAAGTTGTGCACTCCTTTTAAAAGCTCTGCTTCAAAGGATGCTCCTAAAGTAAGAGGAGAGGGAAACATTTCTCTCAGTGATGCTTTCAGCAATTGCAGTAAGGGACCCAGGCACCAACAAGAATTTCTGTGAACCAGGCACTGTACAGACCCAGAACCGAAGAATGGCCCTGCCCTGCATGGCCTATACCAGCAGCTCTGAAACTGTGCCAAGCCAAACTCAGGAAAGACCTGAATGTAGTGGTGTGTGTTGTGTTGGTATAGAATAGCTACTCTGCCTTGCTTATGGTCACAGCATTTTACCAGAGGTCCAGCATGCCAAAAGTCTGCTTTCTATAAATAGTTAAGCCAATTTAGTTGTTTGGATGTAACCCTTAAATCTACCTCAAAATCCTCCAGCGCTGGGGAACAGCTGTGTAGTGTTGAGCCCTCTAGAGATGCTGGCATGTTTATACTCTACAAGCGACCTGGCTGCGTGATGAAGGGGTCTCAGGGACTGCAATAATTTATCCTGGGAGTTTGTTTAACCTCTGAGGTAGTCCAGAAGCAGAAAAGAAAGTACAGCAGCATTCTGAAGCTTTGCTTTAGACCTGCAAGCGTCTTCCAAGTTTCATGTCTTCAAGAATGCCACAGCAGAATCTAGCCTTAAGTCAATGGGCAAATGTGCTTTGACCGTGAAGAGAGAAATCTGCCCCCCCCCCCCCCCAATTTATTTCATTTTTTTATCTTCCCATTATTTCTTTTAAAGCCATTCCTTCCCTGCTGCCTGCCTTTTGCTTCTACTGCTGGCCCTGCAGTAGAGATTTATAAAATTAACCTCCTCTTTCAGTCCTCTGCCCTCTTTTTCTAACTGAACTCCTTATTTGTATTTGAAGAAATTGCAATGTTATTATATTCAAGGCTTTATTCCCTTGCAATGGTAGTCCAAGCACTGATGTAAAAGCATAGCGTTTTAAGTCTTTGGGGTCTGCTATTAGACTAATACCTGTGTTGTCAGCAGGTCTGTTTCTTGGACAAAAAAATATGAGAAAATGTTTTAAGCTTCATAGAAGTTGTGGGTATGTTCCTGATACTTGCAGATTTTGTATAGCTTGGCTGAAAGTAAAATAACACGTCTGCTGCCATTTCCAAAGAAATAAAATTTCAGAGACTGAGAGAGAGTCTGCATTAGCCTTGTGTTGCATAAGCAATTTCTGGGCAAGGAACAACTCTTTTTTTGGTTATACCAATATATCAGCACTTTTCCCTTTCCAAGTCAGCTTCAGTATGTGCTCTAGTAAATTCGTGTAAGGGACGGTATTAGCTTTTGCTGGCTTTGCCCTGTTTCCCGCAAGTTCCAGAGGGAGTTTGGCAGCTGATAAGTTGGCAACGTAAGAGATCTTTAGAAAATTACTTTAAGAAGGAACTGAACAGATCAAGGTGTATGGAAAAGCTTTTGCAAAGTAGGGTTTACCAGCAGTTAATTTCTTATGGGAAGGAGAAAGTATCAGTTTCTGTGGCTTCTCGAATGTTACAAAATACAGGTTTTCAGCAATGGTTGTATTATGTTGCTGTTTGAATTGTGTATCGTGTCAGAAGGTTAAGATCTGTTCAGTGTAACTGATAATCCTCAAATGTGATGTGAAATAACGTTATTCTCCATCTCTTTAGATTTTACCCTAATAACAAATACCTCTCCCCCCCACCCCCAATCAGAGGACATTGATTCTAGCAGAGAGCAAGAAGGAAACTCATGACAGAATGTACAGCAGCTTCATCTGTCCTTACAAAGGTTGCTGGTTTAATTATGCTGATATGGAAAGAAAGCTTAGTGCTATAAAAATGCTTACTGCAATGTGGATTATCCAGGTTTAGGAACTGTAATAAGCTGTCACAGTAGAAGCTCTGATAGATTAGGCTATCTGTGTCTCAACAAAGTCAGCAAAGTATTGCCTTTGTGTCCAAGTGAGTTAAAAGCATAGACCGGCCCTGTATGCATTTCCAGCATTTCCAGTGAACTGGATGCAGAACAAGCTGCCTGTCTTTAGGTAGCAAATCATGTGCCTATTTTAAGGTATGAGATGGTAAAAGGCTTTGAAATTGCATAGCAACGTGGAGCACAGCACAAATTCATGGGTTTTTTTCAGATTAGAGTTGCATCTAGATGGCCGTTAGTGGCCGTTGGATCAGTTGTATCAGTTTCTGAAGCAGGTTGCATCCACGTTGCAGTGAAGCTGGTTGGCATCAGCCCAGCACCTGGCTGGAAAATTCAGTGGATGGGCAAGGAGATAGACATGTGTCTGGATTTGATTCAGAGTATCGTTACTATCTTCATCTTTCTCAAAAGCAGAATCTTAGCAAATAACAAAATCCCACACACATTCTCAGCTGGCTCAGGAGAATCTCATGCCAGAGCAGTTCCCTGGGATCGAAGGATGCTGAAGGTAAGCAGCAGCCGTTAGTGCTTAGGCGAGTTTGGATTGAATTGCAGGGCACTACAAAAAATCAGTAAGGCAGGAAGGTTTAAGTTACGCTCAACTTGAGAGCAGAGCCAGGCTTACTCCAGTCCTGACACAAGGTCAAGGTCCTATCGGTTCTTCAGGAGTCACAAATTCATATGCACGTTTGGGAAATGAGCTGTCTTCTCTGTTAGCCTTGGGAATCTGTGCCCTTCCTCTCCAGCTGTGCAAGGCTTAAAGGTTGGCTGTTGCCTTCCAAAAGCAGCTGACTTTTTTTTGCCAGAACAGCAGTTGGCATTGCAAGT
The DNA here is from genome assembly GCF_035582795.1 of Mycteria americana. Taxonomy (NCBI): domain Eukaryota; kingdom Metazoa; phylum Chordata; class Aves; order Ciconiiformes; family Ciconiidae; genus Mycteria; species Mycteria americana. The sequence goes on from NC_134383.1 coordinate 3,609,814, forward strand.
TATGGTAAGTTTAAATAACAGTACAAAATACTGGTGCATTCTATCACTGGTTTTAAATTGGTTACTTGTAAGTAGCAAAAGCTAGAAGACTCTTTGTCCATTTAATTTTTATGATAGAGGTCAGCGAAACTCAGCTAATAGCCCATCATGTCTGACTGACAGCACACAGTTTTACAAAGCTATCCATTCTTTACCTGAGGGCTGCAGGAGATCCATTGCACTCACAGAGAAGTTGCTCTAATGGTTGGTTATCCTACCTGAAATGTTGTGAAGGGAAATTTTCCTGAAAGAAAAATTATTACATTCACTGTTTGTTCATACTTAAAATTTGAGGTATACTAGCTCTTAGAGGCAAGGCAGTGTGCTAAATCTGGCATCAGGGGAGTAAAAAAAGTATCAGCTTTCACTGATTTCCTACCTTTGTTTCCGCTGAGCCCATAGCGGTGCAAACCCTGATCAGACCGCCACGTCTGAACCCTTAGGTGGGCAGAGCGCAGCAACCAGAGCACCCCAAAGCTCCACAATCTGACACCGCTTTGAAATGCTTGTTTCAAAAAGGGACCGAGGGTGTGAGCTGGACCTCGCTGTTAACCTGGCAGTGGGGACGGCTTCGGACGAGAGCTGCCATTCAAGGATTTGGCAGCAGATGGCAACAGCTCCTCAGTGAGCTTCGGGTGCGAGGCTGGAAACCTGGGTCTTCGCAAAGAGAACCTCAGTGAAACCTTTCTCTATCAGCCTGCCTCTTCAGGAGTCCCCTATAAGGCACCTCCAAGGATCTGTCCTTTTTCTGCCATCTTTTAAGGCAAAGTAAGAAGTTATCCTTCGTAGGACTCAACCTTCTTCTCTTCAGGGTCCTCCTTGAGCCGCTTAGCTCTGCTCTGCGCTGTAAAAATGGACTGTTGGGGACGTTGGTGCTTTGCCCTGGAGACATGTACCGATGAGGTTAATATGCAGTTTCCACTTCTAGCATCTATGTCTGTATGATGGTACTATCTGTAAATTCAATCTAAGTGAGGACTTTATAGCTACCAAAAAAAAAAAGAAAATTTGAATTGGTACTGCACAGTGTAATTGCTTATTGATTTCCCCACCCCTGACCCTGGATTTCACACTGTAAAACTGCCCAGGCAGCAGAATTATCATAAATAGGCATCTATCTATATTAAAGTAAGTACGCAATCAGCTCCCACCAAAAAAATCAGCGTTTGCAGAAAAAAAGAAGCAGTTACGGTTTCAGTCTACTTTTGAAATTTTTTATTAGTGCTTTTTCTTTTCAATTGTTGTATTAAACATTGAAATGTGAATGCAGCCCATTATGAGCAAGAGTTAATCTACTGAACCATGTGGCATAAGGGTTTTATGCTTCCTTTTTGTCATTGGTGTAGTTTTGCATGATGCTTCTTTTGACAATACTGAGCAAATTTTTGGCAAATGTTGGCAAATCAGTCACTCCACTGAATTTTACATGAATTTACTGCAGCAGGGGATAAGTTTCCTTCTCGTTCCTATATATATATTTTTTTTAGGATTTCCTCCAGCTAATTGTTATTGTCATTATGTTGTCATGCACAATAAAATATAATTAAAGTAATAAAAAAACATCGAGGCCTAATATGCAAATGTTGGGCCTGTCATGAAATAGAAGGTCTCCCAGGAGCCTTCCTCTCTCAAGGCACAGTACTTGATGCTTCCTAAGTTAAAAGCAGGGAGGGATTTATTGCAGAGAAGATGCAATAAAGGGATATATAACAAATATAGATAGATAGAGGTATTCAGTCACTCCATTACCACTGACCAATGTATTGCATACAGCTGCAGAATGAGAGGCAGTCGTGGCTGCGTGTCTTGCACTCCTCCCCCCCCTTTTTTTTCCCCCAAGCCTTTATCTTCCTCAAAAGGAAACCAAAAGAGGAAGTATAAATGTCCTGCATACATATGTCAAGTATCATGTCAAAAATTATTTAATCCCACGCTTCCCCTCTTTGCACTGAACTTCTTCAAAACAACAAATTCGTCAGACTATCAGTCTCCTGGCTTCCTGATTCATGCTCGCTTCGCTCCAAGGAGAAAGAAGCTCTACAGCAGCAGGGTCCTGAATATAGCTTCAAGCAAGGTATGGTCCTGTATGCTTAATGGTGTATCTGGCCCTGAGTTTCCAGAAGCCTGTTTTCCTGAGTTTCCAGAAGCCTGTTTTCCAGACACTTTCCAAGTTCAGTGCCCTGGTTTTGAAGAAGTATATCAAGGTAAGATTAATTAGAGGGAAGAAGGATGGTGTCCTGTATGATTGGGATTAGCTAATAAGATCATTTTGGTCTGTTGGCATTTGGTAGGAAAGACTGACGTTCCACGAGTTCCTCTGTGCTGGGAGGCCAGGTAATAATGCCCACCCTCCCTCGCAGTGGAGCTGTCCTGCTTTCCATTCCACTTTTGTGGTGCTCATGAGCTTAATTCCTGGCAACATGAGGTGCAGTAGCATGGAAGGTTCCTGAACTTCCAATGTATAGACGTTATTCGTAGGTGTTTGAGAACAAGAGTGCCTGGCTGGAATCTTATTTAGCCCCTTGTGTTGGCAACAAGATTTTGGGATTAGGTAACGTACCTAGAACTCGGCTTTGGATCTGTTACAATTTGCTTCATGCTGTTCGTGCATTGTCAGAAACGGGCTCTGCTGTTTAAATGCACGTGGAGTTGAGACAGGCACTTCTCCCTAAAGCTGTGTTGCATGTGGCATAAATGGCAGGGAGTTACAGCAGTGTACCAGCAAGGATGTGTTTCTGTTGAGAGCTGTGGCCGAGGAGAGGGAAATCCACACGTGTTGAAATTTGAATGTCCAAATATGCTGTATTTAGTAGGTAGGGTAATATACAGTTTGTTGCTCACCTTTTCATGTTGGAGGGAGTTTTATGCATTAAGAGAAGGGGAGCAGGAACAGGCCTTTGGCTGCAGCATTTCTGGAAGGGCAAGGTACGCGCAGGGAGGGATCGGTTCTCAAGTCTGATCTGGGATTTTTGTGACCTTCACCTGTGAGAAAAATTCCTAATGAAACGTCTTGTGGAAATGCAGGGAACGCGAGATTCGATACGGAGCTACGAAAGGTCTGGGAGCAAACAGCGCAGCCGGTGACTATCTGAGGCTCCAGAGCCGCGCAGCTCCTGGCACCGTAGTATTTTAATTTCCTGTTTATTTTCTTTCTGTTATAAGTTTCTTCGGTGTCATATTTTCCACACCGCATACCGCGCGGATGGAGGCACGGGCACTCCCTGCCCCTGAGAGCTTGTGACAAGCCAAAACAGAGGAGCGGGGAGGGAGGAGGATGGCTGGAGATGGAGCTCCGGGAGGGATGGGAAATGGAGAGGGAAACCTCTTCGGCGGCGACACGGCAGGCCAAAGGAGGAGTAACTATTAGTAAGCTGTGACGGGAAGAGAAGGAAACACCCCGCTGGCCTGGAAAAGGCTGAGGCTGTCCCGGCAGGGGCCAGCGAGTGCAGGGCGGCCCGGCCTGGCACCCGCGTTCCCCGCACGCAGCCGGGGCAGGCCGGGGGCGGGCACCGCGGCCCGCTGGCAGCCCTGACGGAGAAGGCCGCGGCGGGACTGACGCATGCCGGCCGGGGACGAGCCCGGGGGCAGCCCCGGGCGGCGGGGGGGGGAATGGCGGGGCCCGGCCCAGAGGGAAGGGGCTGGATAAGGAGGAACGCCCCGTGAGGAGAAAGCCCTTCGCGGCCCCCTCTTGCGCCGAAGGGGAAAGGAGAAAGACCCCCGGCAGCCAAACACCCACACGGAGGACCCGGGCAAGGGGAGGGACGGCGCCGCCGCGGCCGGAGGGAGGGCGGGAGGCGGGGAGGAACGGCGGCCGGCTGCCGGCGGAGGGGGCGGGCGGGCGGAGCGCCGGCGGAAGGATACGGCGGGAGGGGCGGGGGCGGGGGTGAGGCGGCCCGGAGGTACAAGCCCCCCGAAGGCGCGGGGGAGGGGCGAGCGCGGAGGCGGCCCGGCCCGGCCCGGCCCGGCTCGGCGCAGGCTCCGCCGGGACGCGCCGCTCCCGCCTCGCAGCAGCGCAGCTGGGCCGGAACCGGGCCGGGAGGAGCGGAGCGGCGGCAGGAGCGGGCCGCGCCGCCAGCGCTCGCCGCGGGACTTTGCCCCGAACCGGGCCGGGACCGAGGTGCGCGCGGGCCGAGACCCGCCGGCTCCGCGGCTGAGCGGACCGGCCCGCCCGGGGCCTCGCCGGCAGGCCGGGCCGCCGCGCCCCGCTCTAGCTCGGGCCGAGGCGGGACAGACGGAGCGGCGGGGCATGGACCTGCGGGCCTAAAGGCGGCGGCGGCGGCGGCGGGGCGGCCGCCCTTCCCGACCCCCCTGCGGGCGAGCCGGCGGGCGGGGGGTCGGGGCGGGCCGGCAGCGGGACATGGGCCCCTGCGCGGCGGCCCTCAGGACACCGGCAGCTGGCGGGGCGCGCCGCCCGCCCCCCGCGGGCGAGAGGCCGTAAACAGCGGCGGGGAGGGGGGACCCCGCGGCGGGCGGGCACCCCCTCCTGCCGAGAGCGGGCCGCGGAGGCAGGCGGGCGTGCGTCCCCGGCGGCGTGGGGAGCCCCGCGAGCAGCCGGCCCCGCGCCGACGCTCCCCCAGTTTTCCCTGCCGGCCTGCCGCCTGCGCGGACACCGGGGGTTCCCCTCCGCGCTGAAACTCCGGACCGGTGAGGATTGGTTGCTTCGGAAGATTTTCTTTCTCGGCACGCGTTGCTTTTCCCCTCTTCCTTGGGGCTGAGGGAGCACCGAGGGGGAGCAGCTTGCGGGTTTTTTTTGTTTTGTTGGGGTTTTTTTTGTCTTGGTTTGGGTTTTTTTGTCGGAGTTTTTCTTGAACATCCCCCACACCCCACTTCCGTGGTCTGGATATTCTGGGTGACTGCAAGAAGAGTTTTGGAGTTGTTTTGGATTTTTTTTTTTCCTGCCCTTGAACTGAATTTGTCCTCTGTGCATGCCTGTTCTGGAGCAAGGCTGGATCCTGAGCCTCAGTGCATGTGGGGGGCAAAGCCTCGCTAATATTCCTGCAGTAATAGTAAAATGTAAATTGGATAATACGACTTCTTGCCAAAGGCTCCAATGAGTGGCACACAGTCCACAATCACGGACAGGTCAGTATAAAATGACATTCCTCTTTCTCCCCCCCCCCCCCCCCCCCCCCCCATCTGAAGTCTAGGCTCTTCCCAAAGCTCGTTACTTTGTGTTCTGATTTCAGTGACAGCGTGACAGACAGGATCAGAAAAGTGGGATTAAATCTGAGTTTCTGGGAATCAGTACGTACCTGGGGTGGCTGACTGTCAAGGCAGCTAGGTTAACTTTGAAGCTGGAGTTTTTCAAGTCTATCTGCCTTGAAGCCTGCCAGGCTGACTTTGTAAGAACCAGGGATTGTAATTCAGCTTCCAGGACAGGTTGGTGCTGGGAGGAACACCAAAATAAACTGTTTCTGCGAGAAGTTAAAGCAGGAAAAGTGACAAGAGTTTAGGATACAGCTCGAGTCTGAACTCGGAAACCACGTGGAGGATGCACTTGCTTCTGGTGAGGTCAAACGTTGTAGTCTTCCAAAGAGAGGTCACTTCAGGTGAGGACAGGAAGGATAGTTGATGAGCAGGAAGGTCTGCTAGTGTCTACACTAATGTAGCAGTAGTCTGTTCCTTGCTTTAGATACCTGCTCAGGCCTCTGGGCTTCTCTGCAGGTGCTGCCATGTGCATTTCATTAGCAGCCTGGGATTCTCACTTGTACTGGGATGCTTCAGAGGCACGGGAGAAAATTTATTTTCTACTGTGAGAAAAAAATCAAGTAGGAAACCTCTTATGTGCTTTTGAGACAGCAGTATGGAATGAGTGTCTTCAGGTTTTTTTGGTGAGAGGAAAAGATACCTTTTTTGACACTTGTAATAAAAGAAAAGTTTTTCAGTTTATGTTTTTTATTATATTCTCCTTGGTTTTGTGTATTTGGTGGTTAAGGTGCAAACGTGTGTGACAGAGGCCTTGCTGCTTAGGCTTTTCATGACCAATACAAGCATTTCTGGCACAGAGAAACTGGGGCTGGGACAGAGGGATGATGCTTTTGGGTGTCTGAGATCACCTTTTAGACTCCAGGTGTGGGCAGGAAAGAGAGCGAGTGTAGTTCCCGCTTACACTTAGGCCTTTTCATGACTCCACAAATCTTAACAGAAAGTGCAGTGCCTGAGCAGTGCGAAAGGGCTCTAGTACAGCTCAGAATCACATATAGTCTGTTTATGACTGTGCTGTTCATAGAGTACTGAGTCTTTGAAATGAACTGTGTAGTATGTTTGTACTAGCAGAGCAGGTGACAAAAGAAAACTCTCTAACTTTTTTCTCTTTTGCAGTGCATGTGCATGAGATATTCTTGAGTTTCAGGACATTTTTCTTCTGTACCAGACAAGACAGTGACAGTAAAAAGAAGGTGGCGTTTCAATGGCTTTGTGAGAATTTTATCATGTACTTAAGAGTGTATGTTATAGGCAGGTTGCAAGATATCAAAAGGAACGACAGGATTTTCATACCAAGAAGCAGTTGAGTGATGCATGCAAAGGAAAAGCACGAGGACAGGGAATTTAATTTGCTTGTTAGTAAAACAAAATACTTTCCATTATTGAATGGAACAGCCAAATTGAAAATGTAACGGAGACAAAAAATGTCTCATTTCCTTTTGCTTTCAGTCATGTCAAGAGGATGTTTCTGTTTGGTGTTCCATTAAGGTTCTGGTTCAAAAGACTTTTAATGTCAAGTAAGGAGCTGTCTCCACAACCCTGACAGTCAGAGCTTTCTGGCGGTGGGGTTGTGCGGTGGTTGGGGGAATGCAGAGAAGCAGGTCCTGGCCTTGCCACTGCTCTTCACCTCTGGCCTGAAGGAACCCCAGCTCTGGGGGTATGAAGGGAATTTGATTGTCATGACCCATTTATTCCCTGGCTGAACCTTTCAGCAGAGCGCCAGATATGATGGTGGTGCGTGTTGTCATCATGTGGATGTCTGCTTACTAGTGTCTGGAGCAAGACTGCTCCGTTCTATCCACAGCATCATGCAGGATCTGGAGGGGAGTGTTTTTTGGTCACTGTTATCCTAGCAGTATGTTGGTGAAAAGCTTGCTTTCCTATTAGGCCCAAGAAGCCTCTGTATTGCCTCATTAAATCCAGCTCTTAAGCTTGGATCATAAAGCAGGTGCAATATAAATAAACTTGATGCTTCTAGTGTCGTTAGATCTACATGGTATAAATCATATGACATGTTAAATTCTCTCCGTATTTATCAGTGACCTTCCTTGGGTGGGATCGAATTGGGAACTGCCTTAAAACAGAAAAACCCAGCTTGCATCTGTGCCAAATAGTATTATGAATATAATAGGGTAGCATGGGTCTGCATTTTTCTCCATATTAGCTTTACATATTTGCATTTTACATATGTATAGCTGCTTAAATCCCTGTTACAGACAGCAAATATTTCCTTTTGTATCCCTTCAGCTTAAGATGACAATCATACCATGTGTTTTGATAGCTGTTTGACATTTCCCTTGTCCAGGTTGCACTTTTCCCGTCCTTTGTGTTTTATGTCTTTTACGTTCTTGTTGATGATGTCATGTATGGCATTAAAGTATGTGTAAATTAGAAGGAATGTATGAATGGCCATTTCTAGTGCTGTTCTGTAGCCAGTATGATAAATTATTTTTTCATTAAGCCCCCTGCATTTTTTTCTTCTTCTTTTTTTTTTCCCCCTCATAGTGTTTTCTTCTTTTTCCCAAGACAGTTCAATGGATTTTAGCATCTGAGACTGTGCTGAAATACAGTCATGCTAGTTCACATCTCATATGTCTGGGATAATTTCCTCTGTGGGCCAAACCTTAACCTAGTTGATTTTGACAATGGTTATGCTTCATGCCTGAGTTGGATTCTGTTATCCAGCTGGCTCATGAAGTAACATCATTTTCTTGTCTCTTTTTCCTCCAGTGTCTTAAGACTTGAGGGAAGTGAGCGCCTGGGGGAATGGGGGAATACCAGATATTAAACAAAAAGACATAACAGATGTTAAGACTTCTGAGAGTGTAATGACCGTTCAGCAAAGTTACTGAAGAAGCATCTGACACGTGCCGTTCCTGGTCAGCTGCTCAGCGTTTGGAGAAACGTGTAAAGGGTGCTAGCAGGAAAAAGATTATCTTTTAACATAGTGCTTGAGATTTAGAAATACATAAGCAAAAAGTAGTCCATGGTGCCCTGCATGGCTTCTGATGGTATGAGAGAGTCAGACTTTAAGCAGTGACATTTACTTCCTCTTCTTTCTTTCAGGGTGTTCTTTTACTTTGTCAGCTGCTTCTTTTCATAATCCTGTTGCCCAGTGGACCGTATCAAACAATTCATCTTCAGCCTTATTGCTCTGCCACTTTATGTTTGTAAACATTTACACCCTCTTAATTTAATCCTCTCTTAGCTATGCTGTATTTGTTTAGAGGCCTCCTAAGGTGGCATTTATCTTGCTTAACTTAATAAGCCTTTGAGGTAGACATCTCTATCTGCGCTGTTTGTCTAGATTGCCTTTACAGTTAGTGGAAGAAAATAGGCACATCTAGGGGACCATTTCTTATCCTAAAGTAGGTATCTAAAATTGGTCAGGTGAATGACAAAATGCCTGCTTGTTTTCATCCAGCTCTGGATTTAGGTGAGATTTGCCACACCTTTTAGCCTAAAATTTCTAATTTTTTTTTCTTTCACAAATTCCTGTCTAGTTACTAGTGCCATGTTGAATTTTTGTTGCTGAATCCTGTTTTGGGCTGTCAACGTGAGGATTTTCGAAGGGGAAGATTGGACTACAGGGATCATCTAAGGCTAGCTTTGGGACCTCGCTCTGGGTAGTGGGTGGCTGGGTAGGGTGTGTTAGAGGAGATGTTTTCCTGTTACTTCTGTGAGACTGCATATGAGTGTGCCTGCATTCACTCGCTTCGGAGCTCTTCTGGCCCAGATGCACTCGGGCAGGCTGGCTGGCTTTGGGCGTTGCTCTGTTCTGCCGTTTGTGGCAGGCGACACATGGCCGAGCGAGATAAGGGTTTTATTCTTTGCAAGGACATACTGGGGCCGGGATGAAATTCAGCCATTTGCAGGCTCTGGTTGGCCACTAAAGGATGATCAGAACTCTGCTGTATCCTGTTATGACACTAAAGAAACATTTGTATGCGATTCCTTTTTTTTTTTTTTTTTTTTTCCGTAGTAGTTAACTTTATTTTTCTTCCTGTAACCATTCCAAACACGCTGCAGAGTTGAGCAATTGCACGGCTGCAGAACTTGCTTTATGTTTCATTCTGTTTATTAAAGCACAATAAAAGAATGGAGGCTCTTGCTACTTTCGCAGTACCTTGTTGAGGAACTGATGACTCTTCCTATGCAGTTGCTTGCAAATGAGTTTTATTTATAACAGTGCTGTAGTTTCTGTTGCTATGATTGGAAAATTAGAGAGGTAGAATTTACACATAATTACCATTGAGAGGTTTTAATTGCTGATTTGCTCCTGACTTGGTACTAAAATAGACTCTAATTGTTTCTTATCTGCTTAGATGCACTTTCCCTGTCTTTGGCTGTTTGTAAGTCCCTGTAGTAACTGGGACTTCTTTAACTGTATGGTAGGAAAAAAGTTTTTATTTTTTTCCAGCAGGGTAAGAGCAAGAACTTCATAGGAAGTCACGCCTTAGTGTTATTGAGTAGCTAGATGTTATTATCGTGCATTTATTTGATTAGTAGAGTTTGTAAGATCTAATGTTTATGGAAAGTGAGCTGCAGCACAATGTCTGTTTCTATAGACTAAAAAGCGTGATAGTCATCAAGGCAAGTCTTCTTGTGCTTTCCATCGTTGTGCCTTCACTATGTTTGCAAATTAGTAGTTGACATAGTCTATGCATAAATTCATTTTTTATTTTGCTTTTATTGAAGCTGTCAGAAGAGAGTGCTGTCTGTGATGTTTACTATTGGCTAGGAAGCAAATGCTACCAGTTCATGCTGCATAGTTTATTAGGGTTTTTACTGGAGACAGAAGTTGAGGTGAGCTTGATTTTCTAGTTTTGAATAGAGCTGTGGGCGTCATGATTATTTGGGTGGAGGCAGGAATGATATTTCAGCTGTTAGCCCAAGTGTATAATTCTCTCTGTGCACATAACTCCTATTATGGCATTTATTAGTGTTTTGAATGGATAGATTAGGAACGGTACTGGGATGTAGGCTACTTCAGTTTTAGACTTTTAAAAATCTTGTCCAGATCCACAGGAATCAGGGCGCGATAGATTTAGCAGCAAAAAAAATACTCGCCAGAGCTAGTTATGGAAAGCCTAGAGGGTATGATGAATTGCATGAAAAGTTTGGAGAAATGGTCTGGTGATAATCTGAGCTCTTCGGATACCATTCCTCTCAAAGTAATATCCATAGAGGCCTAGGTAAATGTGAAGCATCTAAACCCTGCTGCAAGATGGAGGGACCTCTTTGACTTGTCCAGCCTGATGCAGTCTCTTCTACAGAGAACTCTTTGACTTACCACAGTAGTGTTTGAGTGCTGGTAGCATGCTGACACAACTAATAACTGTCATGTACGGATTGTCCTTCTCTGTGTTGTGCTCCTCCCCTTTCTTCCTCCGGAATATTGTTTGCACATTGGAGTGCTTTAAGATCACTGTTCTGTTTTGTTAATGCCTGCTGCTGGCCTATCTAGAGATGCCTGAGAAGAAACGTGCATCTTGCCCTTGGAGCAGAAGTTGCTGAGGTCACTGGTGAGCTTTGTGGGCGTTCATTCGTGATCTTCTCGGACCAATCTTTATAAAACTGACTTCTGTATTGATGAGCATGACACATATAGGAGAAGAGTTTCCTGGTCCTTGAGCATGGCAGCATTGACCACAGTCTCCCTACTGGGAAGCAAAGTCATCTTCCAGTTACTCTCAGAAATATTGTGTATCATATTGTAAAAGTAGTGATTTAGGCATTGAAGATTATTTGGCAGTCCATCTGAAGGTAGTGTAGAGCATTCATGTATTTGCCTGGGGAAAGCGGTGCAGACACCTGTACTAGTTATTTTACATATTTCATGACTATATCCCAAGATCTTTTGATTATTTCAAGAAGTGGGGTCTCCTAGTGAATTTGTGCCTTAAGCATTTTGTGTGAATCCTGTTCAGCGAGTAGCTTCAGTGCCTGCTGCTGTTTCCCTGCTTTCCCAAGCAGTTTTGGAGTATAATCAACAGGATTTTTGATGTTAACCCTTTTTTTTTTTTTTTTTTGTCCCATTTTTCCACAGTGTTCTGGGTAGCATTGTTTGCCTCTCATGGTTACAACTGTCAACCCCCATCCTGGCCAGCCCAGTGCTGTAGCTTGTAGTTATGCAAAGTGTCTCAAAGAGGAGCAGTGTTTGCCTTGGTCTGGAGACTGAATTCTCCATTTAAACCTCTAGGTGGTCCTTTCGGGTCACGGGGGAAGTATGTCGGCTGTGCTGCTTGAAAGATAAGCTTAGGCTCTTGCTTTCAAGGCTTTATCCTCCAGGTTTCTCATTGAATACCTCTTCCTTCCCTCTGAAAATTAGCAGTAGGACTTATTAATGAATCCCATTTGTATTATCCTTGAGTTTCTAGACAGGGTGATCTGAGATGCTAACAAAAATGCTTCTTGTAGCATTCCTAAGGATCCGCAAATATTCCTCTGCCTAAGCACTCTCCCTTCTTTCACTCTAGTCCTGATATTTTATCTGTTTTGAGATAACTAGATCTTTCTTGTGTAAGAGATGTCAATAGCACTAAGAGAAAATAGGCTTGAATGCATACTTTCTGGTAGGTGATGCTGTGTTCTGTTCTGTGGCCCTATTCTGAATAATTTCTAGGTTTAAAGAATAGAAGTGTTAGTTTATGTCTCAGCTTGATTAAACTAAGGGTCAGGAGCCTGGATGTAGATAATGTCTTAACGTCAGAAGAGAGGGCTCAAAATAAGGACAGGGGAAGCAGTAGCAAAGTAATTAGTGAATTGAAAAGGGATGTAAAACCTGCAGTGTTTGATTAAGAATGTACAGGGATAAAATAGAAGGCAGGATACATACAAAATAGGAACAGCACGCTTAGAAAAAGACAGGAAGAAACAAGCTTTACTCATTTTTCTTTTAAAAGAAAACACTTAAAAATAAATATATTAAAAATGACAGGAAAAAGCAGTGTCCTTATGTTTAAAATGTAAGCATAAGTATAAATAGTAAAACCAAAACAAACAATGTTCAGACTGTGACATTCACAAATCGTCTACTAAACATCACTTATGCTTTGTTATTACTCTGCATCCTTTCCTTGAGTATTTTCAGTATTGTGTCTGTTTGACTTCTAAGCCCAGTGGGCAGGAACCCTTTCTTGTATAGTTGCACCATTTAGCAAAGTCTGATGGTAAATAAGAAAAGTTGCTGTTTACATTTGTTGGCAAACGCTTAAATATGGCTATTTTAAGCTTTGTTTTGACAACACTGAAGCTTCTGGGCTCTGTGATGTCAGTTGGTAAGGTACTTCATTAAATTGCTCTGGCACTGGAAAAGCAAATGAATGGTGTCCTTCCTGAGGCTGAATACCTGAGGTGGAAAAGATCCTAAGGCATAGCACGTGAGTTCCTGTACTTGAAATAATTTGGTTGTAATCTGTCTAGATCATTGTCATAGTAGTTACTTGGATATTGTCAAATGTCCTGCTGAAGATAGGCAGTGTCCCTTGCAGGACTGGCAGGCTAATAGTGTGTGCTGTCCTGGAAGTGGCACTTGGGTCTCAGTTCATTTAAGGGTTCAGAAAAACCAAAACTTTTATGATCAGGAAACAGGGCTATGTAAAAGAGGGACTGAACTGTGTGAATTGAGCAAAAGGGCCTCTTTTGGTGGTTATAAAGAAGTTGCAGTGTTGATGCTAGAAACCTAAGGGAGAATCCTCAGGTTATGGGAGTTCTTGGTTGCTCTCAGTTTGCACAAGAAACGTGTATGCAAGGGCAAGACTTGAACTGGTTTCCATCTGCTCCTGAGCTCTTGAAATACATTTTGGAAGTCTTCAGAGATATTGGTGGAAATCTTAATTTTATCCAAGTGCTGTTCCCTCCTTGAAACCCTGAGTAGCAGCACAACTATTTTTGCTTATGTGAGAAGCTGATCTTGAATGTATTTGCAGATTGTGAATCCTGGTTTGTGGTATCACAGGCAATCATTTTACCAAGAGCTTGGGTGACTTCCCAAGATGAACCAGTAACCTATGAAGAGTTAGATACTCTCTTATGAAGAGTCCCGAGTGAGCTGTAGTGGTGGAAGGGGTTTGGAAAGCTTAGGTGGGACCTGAATTGACCTGAGCAAGCATTTCCCAGTCTGGAGGAAAAGACCCATCTATTTAATAAAGCACTAGACTGATCCGAGACAGGTACAGGATTCCGAGTCCACCACTCCCATAAATATACAAGCTTCAACCTGCAGGCTTACCTAAAGTATCTGATGGCTGCTTGAAAGTCTTTTTACCCTGTTATGATGGTGGCTGTTACTGTAGCTTATTGGCAGCACATCAGACAAGGCGTCTCTTCTCAGTGCTCCTGTGGCACAGAGGCACCATTGCATGCTTCTGTTTGCATTCAGATGCAAAAGAATATTCTGATGAGTAGGGACTGAGATCAAAACTACCAGAAAAGTGTTGGGAAAAGGGGAAAAGAACAGAATTGAAGGAGGGAAGCTATAATGAGCGAGGAGAAAAAGGAAACAGGAAAAAGCTGCAATGTAAGACATGAGAAAGTCAATAGGAAATGAGTGAGAGGGAGAGCAACGGGAGAGGTGGTGGCAACTGCCAGATAGGAGAGAGATTTCCTGTCTGCCAGTGCATTCTGAAGGCACATGTCAGCCGTAAAGGACTAAGACCTGCTGGTGTAAGGCAAAAAACCCTGACAAGCCAGGGCTACAACTGCGTTGAGTTTTCTGTGGAGGACTGAAGACATGTATCGGGTGTCTGGGAGTACCGGTCTGTTTTTTGAGGAGGCTGTGCAGATACTGTTCAGGACCAGAAAACTCTTTCAGCTGTTTTAATGCCTTCTAAAGTTTTGTTCTGGTTTGAGTGTAAGTCCCATGTGACAGTATTTGAGCCATGATGATAGTAATTCCTGTTCTTCTGTTAAGTGGCTTTCAAAGTTGGTGCTTGCAAGTAGTAAAATAATGTGGTTTTCTGATCTGTGTCGATAGGATATTTTCTTCCGCCTTCTAAAAAAACTATGATTATGTGATGTCCCAAATTAAGGAGTAACTTCGGCCAAAAGTAAGCTGTTCTTCTTGGGTTGTTTCTGGTTTTAAAAGAGTGATTTTCCCTGATACTGCAGACTGCTGTATAGCTATCTAACCTAACTTAGGTAGATAGCATCATAACAACTTCGAAAAAATATTCAAGGGGAACTATAATAGAGAGAAGGGGATGAATTTATATGATGTGAACTCCCTAAATGTAAAGGGGAGGAATGGTGGTTTATCAGAAATACTTCTGTGTCAAGGATAAAAGCTCTTAGCTTAGAGATCTCATAATTATGAACTGCAGCTCTCAAGCTGGCAATTTGTTCTTGCTGTCTGTTGAGAGACACAAAATGATAGGTTGTGGTTTGCCCTGCGTAGTCCCTGCGGTTTCAGTAGCGGAAGTGGTTCATGTGGGTGCAGATCTGATCTTAGCAAACCATCAAGCTCAATCATTTTGGCTGGTGAAGGTGGTATGGGGATACTGCAGAGAGAGCCATTTGCAATTGTTGTGGGATTTTCTTTGTTCTAAGGATGCGTCAAAGTCTGTAGGGCACTGGTAAAATGAATACCTTTGTCACAGACTTCTTCTCTACCCTTGAGTTACGATAGAGCATTCAGCAGTAAAAGAAGATAGCTTGTAGAAGTTCAGAAATGGGTAAATGGTCTAAAAGAACTTTGCTGTGCATCTGGTTAGTTGTTTCGGTGACAGGTGCCTTGGTGTGTGAGTTTGATAATACATACTCAACAGTTGGTAAGTACAATGTTGCCAAGCTCATCAGCCATTTGAGTAGTATTGAAAGCCCCAAGTTTTACACTCAGATATGTTAGGTCTATGAAGTTATGTAAAATGCTCAGCCCATTTACATTATGGAAATTGTTGTGAGAATAAAACCCTGGAATACTAGGGGGGGGGGGGGAAGGGGCAAGCATACTTTTCTGTTCTTCCAGTGTGGAAAGATGTAGGAATGTTGGTGATCGCTTCAAACACTAGTGTTGTTTACTTTGGATGTTAACCAGTGGAACTTCAGCTGTATGTATTGCATAGCAAACCTTGACCTCCTCTCCCTTTTCCTTTTAGTAGACTTATTATCAGGTTTTGCACTCATCAGTGAGACATTAACTATGTTTTTTGGTGTCTGCACCTGTTCACCCGTGCCTTTGACTCCCCCTCCACACATGGGGTATCTGGCTGTGCTCTGGCCCTAGTAATCCAGACACACAGTCCCTGGTTTAGGCCGGAAAAACACTTCTTTCCTGGTAGTGTGAAATGTGCTTGCCCTGTTGTGAGATACAGTAATGCTGCCTGGCGGGTGCCAGGCGAAGGGGAAGAGTTGCTGTGTGCTGATCACGGCTTGTTTTGACAGTTAGCACCAGCCTTACTGGAGGAGGCTCTTTCTCTCAGCAGAGCTCCTGGGTCACGTGTGAAGCAGAAGCGGATAATTAAGCTTAGCTGGAAGGGGGAGAGGAAATAGCCTTGCAACAGGTTTGAATTTTGGGCAGCCTGCAAATCTAAATGCTCTTGCTGGAATTCAGCCAGATGGAGACAACCTGCCCCTTTCCTCCTCCCCCCCGCCTTTTTTTTTTTATTTATTTTTTTATTTTTTAAATCATCATGGCTCTGTGCCTGCTGGGAGGCAGCTTCATGGAGCCTGCTTACTTACTGCAATGACAAGAACATCACAGTAGCTCGGAGCGTGCTGAAAATCTTGCTCCATCTGTTGCTCTTCATATACAGAGAAAATGGCTCCTTCAGATCTATAACATGCTTCTTGGAATATTGATGGGTTTTGATCAGTTGTTGGATCAGCAAATGGCTTCAGAAACTTGCTGAAGTCTACTCCACCAAAATAAGTTGGTTCCTCTGCTTTTATTAGGAAGTGGGAATATATTTTCCCAAAAATAAGTGTTCATTTAGAGTGTACGTAGGGCCTTAGGGTCTGTCTTTTTTTTTTCTTTTTTTTAAAGGAAGTGTCTCTTCGATCAAAACTGCAATTGGCCCCAAAAGAGTATTTCAACAGCTAGGTAAAAAGGAAAAAAATAACAAAGAACATGCAAATAATGAGGTGGGGTTTGGGTTTTTGTTTGTTTAAAAAAAAAAAAAAGATTTGTAACTGGTTGTGAGGACAGGCACAAAGGGACTCTGGACACTTCAAAGAAGGACTGTTCGGTTCAGGGACCTTGTTTATTTAAATCCCCATGTGAAATCTCTTCATCTTCTTCTCAAAGTTGTATTTGGATCAGTTTGCTGTGGTAGTAAATTTGAAATACAATGATTAGCTGTATGGCAATGAGAAGCCTACTCAAATATCTGGGACCCAAAAATGGAAAGCTTGTTTCCTGTGGGATTTTAAGAAATACTTTTCTCAGTCATGCTCAAGCTGGTAGCATTCCTGAAGGTGGCTGCATGCTCTGAGAATCCATGAGCGCTGCATCCTTCCTTTGTCTGTGTCACCTCTCCAGCTGTGTGCGCACTGGATATAGATGTCAGGCTGCATGAATCTGGCACGGGAATAACAGATCTGTGGGGCAGCCCTTTGTCAGTGACAAATACTTTGGCTGTCACCGTGGCCCCAGGATCTGTTTCTCAACAGCAGTCAACCCAATTCAGTTGCACGATAATGTGCAGGAAGAAATGCCCAGTAGCAAATGAATTTTGTCTTGTAAGATTGTGAGCCGCCTCTACTCTCTCCTCCTCTCTCTTTTCCATCACGTGGCGATGTTTGCTTTAGATTAAAGCACTTCCATTGGCATCCTGGTGGTTTCCATGCTGCAGTGGGTCTGATTACGTATATTCCATTTCAGATGCCGGGCAGAAAATACCTTGGGAGAAATTGCCTTACTGCAGGCTGTTCACAAACTTAAAGAAAACTGTGTTTCCCTTACTGATTTAATGCACCGAGTACTGATGTTTTGCTGGTGACCAGTGCTTAATTTTTATGTTTGCAAGTTTCTTGCATATGCGGTAACTTGAATCATCTCAGTTACTTAAACTCAGCTGTTGATTATGGTGATAACACAACATTTTGTTTAATCCTGTGAGGATGTTTGACTGTGGACAACTGCTGATGGGTAGTGAACATGTTAAGTTAATACAGTATAGCGGAAATTGGAGAGGGAGGCCTGTATATTGGCATTTGGAGCATGCTTTGATACAACACTGAGGGAGCTGTGGTTTCTTGCAAGCATGGATGACTCTCAGATCTAGCTGATAAGAGCAAGTATATTAAAGTTTCTGTAGGTAAGCTGCATGCATGCTCTGGTTAAATCGAAATGGTAGTACTTAATTTTGTATATTTGATGATCAAGTATTATCTGGAAAGCAGCTGCATTTACTGTGTTAAAATTTGCCTGGTTTTAGCACTATTGCCCCTCCAGAGGCTGAAGCAGGAAGTGTCTCGTGAGGCTGCAGCAGTACTCAGCTTGTGAGCAAGTACTAAAAAATTCAGATGAATCAGCTACCAGGCCCCACTGAAGTGCTGGCCTGCCTCTTTGAGGAAATATACCGTCGTAATTACACTGGTATAACTAGCTATGTGAACGCTCTTGCTTTGGAATTTCAAAGTAAGAGGCAGATGCATTGTTGTAGTTACAATGGTAAAGCTTTCTGTCAAGATCTAAAACCTTTTTCTCCCTGCTCATCTCCTGACCCCTTGCGTGGCTTTGGTGGTGTGCTTTAGGCATGATGATTGCTGTGAAGGGGGAGATGGAGAGCCCTGGAAAAGACAGTTGATTATGCATTGGCTTGAGGGCAAAGGAGAAATTGTCAATAGGACAGACTCTGAAATAAAATTAATTCTAGGGGAGATAACTCAAACTGGTATTTGGCTCATAGGCAATGTCTGGAAACACTGCGAACTCTAAATATCGGTGGTTGTATGTTCCTTGTCATACTGAAGCAATGAGAGAATGAAAGTACATTCTAGTGCATTAAAGAAATGGATTTCTGCATTTTCAGAGGCTGGGGCTATGAATACAGGTATTGCTACCTTGCATTTTGTTGGGGTTTTTTTGTTGGTCGTGTCCATCCACCCCCCCCACCCCCCTGCTTTTAGAATTTGGGAGTGTAAGGCTACAGATGTCGAATACTTATATGTGTACTGTAAAGCTGGGGCGGGATGAAGTCTACGGTGAGTTGAGAACAACCTGCAAAATCCTTTGGAAAGAATAGGTCAAGCTTCCCCCCTCATCCTCGGTTCTCAAGATATAATGAGCAGTTGGTAGATGTTTTTTAGTCCTGAAAGTATTTATTGCTGAAAATTTCCAGCTCTAGAGTGTACCATGACAAGGTATTGAGTGCTAAAACCGTGTTATTTGTCTTGGGATTTTATCTCTTTGAATGATGACACAGTTTTAGCAACAATGTTCAGCAGTTTGCTATGAATGAAGTAGATTTTGACTTAGAAAATGGAGTATCCCTGTTCTCATTTTTTATCTCTTTTCAATTTGTCAACTATATGATAATTACTTGTCTCTCTCTTTAGTTTAGTATGCTGTTTTGGCATTGATTCAAGTTTGAATTTAGTGACTGGCATAAATATCATATTTTGGAGCTGGTTTGGGGGGGTGCTTTTTTTTTTTTCATAGCAGGCTTACTGGAATCGGTTGAACTTAATTCAATGATAGGATAAGCAAAAATTTGTTTAGATAGGCGGTTCTGAAATGTTTAATGCCTTCTAAAATTGTTCATGGTAAAAGATCAAGGAAGGAAACAGTATGACCTTTTAAATGAAGCTCCATATATCCCATTTTCCTATGCCAGAAGTCAGCCCAGACAATGAGAGTGTGAAAGAATTAGGGTTCTCTTTCATAAAGGATATTTAACTTTTTGCTTTTACAGATAGTTTTTTTTTTTCATTGTGTCATAGATTTAGCAGACTTTACAGCTGTCTTTTAATCAGTTTCCGTATTTGTACAAGAACTTTTTTATTTTAATTACTGTCTGTAGAAAATTGTCTAGTAGCATGTTGTGTGTGTCAGTAGAAAATGGTGCGTCCTTCTGTAATTTTTTCTTTTCTTAGCAGATTCTTTACTTCAGTAATATCTGTTATTAGTAAATGCTTGCAGTTAACAATTGTGCTTAAAGTTTTAATGACTTCAATGTTTTCTTTTTTGAAGATGATTTTTTTTAAGCACCGCATTTGGCTTAGGGTTAATGCAGCCATGCATTAAAAACAGACAGATGTGGTTCAGTCTTCTAATGATTGACTCTGTAAAGTAGGTTGCCAGTCTAATCCTAACTTGTGCTGATATGTGCTTTTTAGTCAGCTGGCTGGAGCCCGGAAGGTGGGTTTTGTTCAGAGCAGAGCTAGAGGATTTGTATGGTGAATCATTCAGTGAGGTGCATAATAAATTGTATCTCAAGCGATAGAGAGCTGTTGTATTTTCTTATCCTCTACCCCTGCTTTTGTATTTTCCCACCCTGCTCAGTTTACCAATTTCTCTCATGTCTAAATCATCCTTGCTTTTTCCTTTGTGGGTAATACTTCTCTGGAGCTTGTCCTGCATTTGATTTGACCTCCTCTTGTTTCTTCTATGCCAGTTTTTAAATTGAATTTTGCCTGGAATTCTACAGATGCTGTTCCTTGAGTTTCACATAGTGACTGCTGAAGCTGTGTCCACTAATGTACTTAGAAAGTTGGGGGTATTTCTTAGGGGGTTCTCACCTGGTATCTAGGATTCTAAAAGCATTTGGTTAACTCTCATGTAGCAAAATGCTCTGAAACCTGAAAGCTTGTGGGTCTTCTAGCTTACTTGCATGGGCATTGCTAGCAGTCAGTTTAACTTTCCTTCCCAAATATGTTGTATATGCCAATTATCTGTGACTTGGTTTCTGTACCTCAGTGCCACGCAGACTTCTCTTACTAATCTTTTGAAAAAGGAATTATGGTACTGATTTAAGATAGAATGGCTGAGTACTGGTCAAGTAATCGGCATTGTATTTCTACTTCAGCAATTGTTGATCTACTTTTTTACTGCAAAAATAATTTCCTGTTTCTGTACCCCAGTTTCCTATTTTTCAAACTAAGTTCCAGTAATTTAAGGCATGTTTCTAAGGAGCTGAAATGATGAAGGGTTTGTATATGCGAAGCAGTGGTTTTGTAAAATTATTACTTTGTCTGACGTAAGCTGCTCTTATATTGTCTACTCTGACTTGCAGAAATTCCTGAGAGGAAGCTTCTGTATCTTTAACTTCCACTGCCTATTATGTAATGCAACATACTTTGGATACTCAAATGAAATATTAACTAATTCGTTCATGTAATTGTCTTCTGTTTTCCATAAAGCATGCCCAAAGTAGCCAAACAGAAGATTTCTTAGTTGTGCAATGCTTGTGAGTTGTTGATATTTCAGGCCAATAAAAGTTTATGAAAGAACATGATCTGTGCTGTGAAGGTGGAGAGGGTGAACTTATCCACTCTGTGTGTGTCAAGTCTGTGCAGTTCTGCACGTGGCAGAAAGGAATCGTCCGTAGGCGATGGAACAAGTGTGTGGATTCACAGCTGCAGGTCAGGCAACGTTTGTGTGCTCCTGCTGTCAGAAACTGTATTGAAGGATCAATATCAGTTCTGTAAAGACAGAAGGTCAACAGACCAAGATGTGTCTAAAGCAAAAATAAAATGTACATGACTTGAAAATAAGGCAGCATAGGCATAGGGGAAAAAAAAAAGTACAGTTTATAGTTCTCTTGATGATAAGAAAGAAGTGCCATTGTGAATGAAGTATGAGAGTTCTGACCTTTTTCTTTTGGGGGGGGGGGGGAGACATTTGCTATACTTTCCTCTACTAAAGTGAAGTTCAATCCCTCTAACATCTTTGTGACTTCTCAGTAAGTATCTACATTCTAAATAGTGGCCCACTATCTTTGTACTTGAAAACACTCGGATGTTTCTCAGATGTGTCTAAAAGATGCAGGTCATCTAGGGACTCTGTGTTCTTGCAGTATCTTGCTGAAATATGTCGTATTTCTTGCATATCTTCTTGTCTGTACTTTTATATTTACACACTCTCAAAAAAAAAAAGCATAGTAGCCTTTTGCTAGTTCCTGTTTATTTAAGATGCATGGGATGGATTTTGTTGCTTTGTATAAAAGACAGGAGAAATTAACATCCTGAGCGCATCAAATGAAAGGGAGAGAATGAGGGTCAGAGCTTGTAACATATGGCTCTATAAAGTATTTAGATCCTCTGATGGGGCAACTGGAAAGCCCTTCTGCCTATCATTTGTGATTTTTAGGGGCTAAGAAAGTGCATTGGCAAGCTTTTTGTATATTGATGTGATGTGTTATAATGTTAGGGATTCATTGATTAAAAATGCATGTATCCATCTATCCCATATCCTGATAGTACCTGAACTAAATAATTTTTCAAGAATAGATTTCTTCATCCGTGCCTCTTTGAACTTCCCAAAAATTGTGAGCGAGGTTCAGCCTCTTCAGCTAAGCTGCAAACAGGATGCGCAGCGCTCAGTGTGTTGAGGCCTTAGGTTTTGTTGTAGAAACCCAACCAGCAGCGGTGGTGATCAGATGCGGAGCTGCTCTTGCTGCTCCATGGATTTTTTTCACGGGGGTGTGGACTCCGTTCCTTGGGGACCACTTCGCTTCCGCTGTATGGAGCTCTGGGAAGCTGTTCTTTTCCCATGCCTGGCTCCTTATTGGGGTAAAGGTCTGTGAATTCTGCATAAATATTTACCATATCCCAGCCTAACCAGCTGAGAGCTGCTAATACTGTTATTGAACAAGGAGAAGAGCAAGTTGCTTGCAGGGTGTGTGGTTTGTATATGGGCAAGAAGTAAAGCATTCCTTAACCAGTAGAGAGTGTACGGGAGGCAGTAGGGACCAAAATTGCGGTTACTTGCCAAAGAATGATGGAACAAAGAGATTTGAAAATTCTGGAAAGTGAAACCTGAAATATATAGCCTTGTAACTTGTAGTGTGATATTTTAGAAGCACTTATTTAACGTAATTGTCTTATGTTTTACTACACTTTTTCTAAAAGGAGAAAGAAACGTGGCTAAATGAGGAGGAGTTATCTACTTATTCTTTTACCATCTTTCCTATGTTCTTAGGAGAGTTTTCTTTTTTAATGATGTGGAAAGTGGCATCTCTTTTCCATGTTTTCTTTCCTTATCCTCCTTTCCTGCTATTGTCCAGGACTTTAGAAATCCCTGTGGATTTAAAATAGTGATACTACATTTACAGTCATAGCCATATCTTAGCTATCTCTAATTTCTTCTAAAAACCTGGTTGCACCAGACTCTCTCACTGGTTTTGGTCAAAGATTTTTTTTTTTTTTTTTTTCCTCCAAATTGTTTTCTTCTTATGTCTTGTGGCTGAGAGAGTACCGAGGGAAGGAAATCTGGGAAATCAGAGTAGGAAGCAAGATATAAGCTTCCATTCCTGAATCTTTCTTGTTTTTACACTGTTTCCTGGCAGCTGCATTGGTTTGCACTTAAAAGGAATGCATTGTGTTGCTTTTTTCCAAAAGCTGTAGATAAAATATAAATAAAACTTAATACTGTAAAATTGTAAGTTTATTACGTGCATAAGGAAAAAACTGCAGCCAACAAGTCTTACATGACTGGTCTGTGTAGTTCTGCAGTGATCACGCTGGAAAATAATCATGTTAAAAATCAGTTATTCATACGCCCTTCCCCATTGTAAGTAAGAAAGAGAACTTTGTCTCAAGTCATGATGCATGCCACCTTTGTGATATTTGGAGTCTGGACGTAACAGGCTTCAAAAGGTGGTTGGTGCTTTAGAAAGCAATGTTCTTTCAGAAATTCAGTATTTCAGGAAAGAAGCAATCTACAGGACTAGCCCTGTTTGCTTACACCAGTCCCTTCTGTATTGTTTTTGCAGTGTAAAAGAAACCTTAGAGCAAGAAATGAACAAATTCAATGTTGGGCTCAAGAGCTCATTCTTGTAATGGTTTTCCAAAAGTGCTGTTGCTGTCCCCTGTGCTTAAATCCTTTTCTACTTGATACTTTTCCTGATAGATTTTCCTGATAGATACTTTTCCTGAAATTTCGTTTGGATTCTTCAAAGTGTTTTTGACCTTGTTATAATGCAGAGAAGGCTGCAATATCTATTTCTGAAGCTTTTAAGATTGTTTCATGGTACAAACACATTTCTTTTCCCAAGTGTTGATGCCAGTAAGAGAGTTGTTATGTTTAAGGGGATTGAAAGTGTCCCTTCCGAGGTAAAGGTATAACAGAGCCTTGAAGCATATTCCGGTTGTATTCCTCCATTTGTTCACTGACCTGAATGATTTCAAATTAAATATTTCACATGCAGAGTTCAAAAAGCAAGCGCTCTGCTCAGAGGAATTTGAGTTTTGCAAGGATATAATAAGTAATAACTCTACAATGTTGTACATATTTGTTCTTATGATTATAAAGCAATTTACAAATCTTAAACTTGTGGTATTTCCCTACAGTAGGGTAATATGCAGTTTTATTGAAGGGTAAACTGAGGCACGCAGCTAGGGAACGTGAATTTCTGTGGAGAGGAGCAGATCTGGTTCTGACCATCCGTTCCAAGCTCTGCTTGTTGGAGTGTGTTGTTTGGACTGCTGCAGTGGGTAAAAGAGTACTCTGTGCAATAAAGGAAATAGGAAACAACAGTGTTTTAAGCAAAATGTAGCTTAGTAAAGTAAGGTGTGTCTTGGCCTGCTTACATTGTTTCATCTGTGTTTCACTTAATGATGAGGAGCATTAGGGGGAAGAATTAGGAAATACTTGATTTTAAAATGTAATCCAGGTTTAAAAATATCTCTGTTTTGACACCCTCTTTATGCCTTAGCAGTGGCTGTTTGGTGCACGTGATTCTCACTCAGGCATGAATAAACTGGATATGAAGCTCTGCTCTGGGTTTTGCAATGACTTTTCCCTCTCTTCCTTAACTCTTTGTGATTTCATGTTTGCTTAAAAAAACCATACTGTTAATTTTTTTTTTCTGTGCTTCAGGTCATATACCAGGGCTCTGAAAGGAAGGGGTGCTAGCCAGTAGTGAGTATCTGAGCAGCTGGCTATGTACGGGCTTTTTTGCTTTTCTCTGGTTACCATTTTCTTTTTGAGAGCTGACATTTTCTTTTCTGATTTGTGAAATTCCTAGAAAATGAGGAGCTGGGCAAATGTTTCAAAATACGAACCAATGAAATACAGCTTACTACTATTTAGAAAATGATAATGCATGCCACTGGAAAAGAAAGAAGCATGGAAAATACAAGCTCTGGCTGGGAAATTGTTGCATGCTTAGAACCATGGAGCAGATAGATGTAGGGGTAGGAGTTGATTTCTTTGGCTTCCTGTCTGCTCTGTAATTGTAGCCTTGATGCAGTTGTGGCTTGGAGATTATATTTGGTACCAGCATGCATTGGACTGGGCAGCACAGAAGTTGTGGTGAGTGTAGTCTAAAAAATTTGGTCATGAGAACTGAGGAAATGCAAAAGAAAGTAACTACCATTAATATATTAAGTGGTTTGCTTAAGTTTCATCTTTTTAATAGTCCCCATGATTTGGGAAAAAAGTGGAATTTACTTAGGAATGGTAATTCAAATCGAATCACCAAAAATTATTTTGATTGAGTTAGATGGCTTTACGGCAAAGGCTAAAATAGAGATCTTGCTTGCTTTATTGTGCTATATGTGGTGGCTTGGATGCTTGTTAATGGAGAGCCAGGCATCACACCGCCTGGGGCATGGTTAGAGCCCTGGGAAGATTTACATTAATCAAACACAAACAGACAGTGTAGCGTGAAGAAATTTCTATCCCGCTAGCAGTGCTCACAAACTTAATTAGGTTATTGGGGCAGAAAAAGAAAACAGCCCCTTCACCCTCCAATCCTTCTTCCCCAGGGCTTGACCAGTCATACAAGCTATAAGAGCAGTAAGCTCATTGCCCCCCTGTTTCGACCTCCCAGTTTCTTTCCCTGGGTGACAGAAATAGGCATGCTTTCATTCTCGCCCTCTTTCCTGCCCTCTTCTCTTCTAAAACAATACAGAGGCTCTGTTTTTCTGAGACTGCCTGCTTTTCACTTCAGGTGCCACAGTGGTTGGGTGTTTTCAAAATGCCTGAAAACAAAATACGTTACGTGGCACAGTGTGACCCTGTAAAAGGCTGGAAGTGGATTGAAGGAAAAAATCTCACTGCCCTATGCCAAGGCTTTGTTCATGTGCCTCATGTGATGCAGTTTCTTTGATCAGTGATCTGATTTAATGACATGCATGCACATATATGTATGTCTATGTACATATACATGCTTACGTACATAAATACATATAGAACGTACATATCTATGTATTGTATATACATAAATACATATGTAGGTATATATTGTTCTGTCCTTCAGGACAGTTGGAAATGCTAAATTTTAAAATCCTAGCTCTCTTTTGCTTTCTTGTTGCATGCAGTCTCTGTGGGATGTACGTGGATGCTGTTCTCTGTCCATTAGCCGTGCAGCGTAGGGCTGCAGCTGATGGTGGTTGGGAGGAGGTGGGAGAGAAGAGGTGGAGTTTCTTCCCTTCCTTCAAGTGGTCAGTGAAACAATCAGGCAGATGCCTCTCAAGGATATTGGATAAGCGTAAAAAAACCAGAAAGCTTCCAAGAGGGGTAGCTGGACTCCTTGGAGAGGACTTGGTCTCGGTGTACTCCCCCTGGAAATGGGCCTTTTGGATCTCCCTGTTCAGCTGACTTTGTCTTGTGAAACAGGTAATATCTGAGAGCCTTTGTTCCTATTCTGTGATATATGAATATACTGAAACATGAGAAAATAGCTTCCTTGAATGGAGAGAGGAGAGAAAGGATTTTTCCTTTAATATCTGTTGGAAAAAGGGAGGGAGGGGAGGTTTTTCTCTTTTAGGTTGTGGGTTTTTTTTTTTCCTCTTAATAGCTGCTATGTGAACCTTAGTTACTCTTTTGTATTTTCATTGTGAAAATGGCCAATTAAATATGCTTGCTGTGAAAATCTGTGCCTCGGTGTCTCAGCTCAAGAACAAAGGTTTTGACAGCTAGGAAAGAAGTCTTAGATGTAAATGCACAGCACTACCTTCTTTCCATTTCCCAATGCTGAATTACATACCAGCATGCTAGCAGAACCTTCTTGCCAGCTTTTGCCGTCTAAGTGAATGTGATTTTTGATAAGCTGATATTTTATGCATGTTGATGTTAAATTAGCTATTGGTGTTCAAGAAACCATCTTTGAGTGTTTTGGGTGGTTTTTTTCTGAATAGAGTTTTCTCTGATCTTTTCCTTTTTTTTGGGTTTTATTGCAAAGTGTTCTAAAAATTAAGCAAATTGCATTAGTAGAGGATAGTCACAATGATGGTGTGGACAGTACTGTTGGTGCAGAATTGAGACAGCGTTAAGATAGTAACAGCCATCAGAGCACTGAGGGACTGCTCTCTGTTTCCAATAGTTTCTGCTAATGTATGGGTATGAGGATTTGATGTAGAAGGGCTGTGAGATGCTAAACACTGCTGGGGTTATTTGGATTTTACATATATTTAAAAAAGGCTTTTTACACTTTTTTTTTTTTTGAGTGGATATGCTATGAAGTGGTTACTTCCCTTTGTGGACAGATGCTCGTTTTCCAGGGAGGCAGCACTGTAGGTGGCTCTGACATGAAGAGGTAATTGTCTAAAATACCGAGTGACAGTCTGCAAGTTATTGCAAGCTCTGCTATCACTAAAGTCAGTGAGAGTTGGCAGTTCTCAGCGTTGTGCCTGTATGAGAAGGAGGTACAAAGAACTGGTGTAAGTGAAGCGGGTGGGGAAATAACTTAAAACTGGTATTGATATTTCTGATAGCTTGGTTATCTCAATACAGCTGCCACATGTCTTGAGGAATTTTGCTGCCATCACCTCTTAGCAGCTGGTAGGTTTCCTGAGTTTTTTCTTTTCTTGTATTTTTATTTATTTTAAGAGACCCAAGAGGAAAATACTAATACAAACATATTTGAGGCCTATTAATAGCAATGTATTGACTCACATGTTGTTCTCAGGATCTTGAGCCATTTTACAAGTACCATGGCTTCGCTACTGTTTTTTTTTCTCTTCCCTTTTATAGTAGAAGAAACAGGACTTCATGTTACTGTGAAATCCTAATCCTGTGTTCTGCTCCAGTCCTTTACAGTTGGTGTTTCTGGATTTATCCTTTAATTTAGATGAAGGGGAAGATGAAATGTGAAGGAGCAAAGCATGCCATGAATGCCTGTGTAAATTTTTTCACTTCTCGTGCAATGTATGCTATGTGCATATTTTGTCTTGTGTTTTATAGGTGAGACCTGCATTTCAGGGGATAAATAATAGGTTTGCGTATCACAGAATTCTCTTTATTTTTCTTAGGCCATGTAAATAACTAAGATAGCTTTAACTTTAGTATGTAGCATTGCTAATCTCCCTATATAGTTCAGTTTACATCACATATTTTCTTTTTTATAAATTCTGACAAACTGAGATGTATGGTTGAGAAACTTTCCATGGATAGTTTTAAAATATGAGTTAATGCTAGGATAGAAACCCTCTTGGGAGGTGTTGAAGCAAGTAAGGTGAAATGTTCAATTAGTTGCATATTTTTAATTTAGTCTCAAATAGTTTAGATTTCTATTGCCCTTGATGTTTGCATCTACGTGAGTAAAACTTCACCAGCAGAATTGGCTAGATTGGAAGCTGTGAAGGACCAAGAGCTAGTAACACACTATACAGGTTAAGCACCAATGTGGTAATGATTTCTTGGTCCTCTCTGTGCTAAAGCTTTCGTTTGTAAAATTGTGTATCCAGTTTTTCCCTGGTGTAAACTAGGCCACTGGGAGCACTTTGCCTTTGGGTAGTTTAAGACATACTAGCTGTAAATTAGTTTATTGCAGGTGGCAAATATTCAGAAGCTTTGCAAAGGTCGTAAGGGTGGATGTTGTCTGCACATCCCGTGCAGAATGGGTGTAGTTTGACCAAAGGTGCATGACTGGGTGGGAGAAGGAAAGGCAGGGCTGCAAATGCTTTTTGCTTGACTGTCTGCTTAGCTTTGAACTGATAAATTCCTAGTTCTCATGAGCAGGCAAGTCTTGGGTTTAAAGTGTTGGCATTACATTTCTAGACCAGTAAAAGCACATTAACCTTTAAAACAAGCTAACCAGAGAATTGAGGAAAAATTTAAATTAAGACAAGGTGCCATTCTTGGAGCTAAGTATTTTAGTCATGCTGACCTTATTTATCCATAGGAGCCACTTATTGAAATTTTGCTTTGTACAGTAGGTCAGACAAACGGCTAATATCTTTTTAATATATAAATCCATAGGTGAAGGTGTTGCTGAGCTATGGAGTTCCTGCTAATGTTTTCAAATTGTAGTAACATCTGTATCAAGGTAAATCTGCAAATTAAGTCAGATATGTATTCATAATGCTGAGGAGTGGAAGAACAACTTAGCCTTCTTGGTTCTTTAAAACGTCTTTTGAAAGAGGTGTTGGAGGAGTAGTAAATATGTCTTAATGTGGATACTTTCTTACTGGTATCTAGCACCTGAGCTATATTTATTAGTTACAAGCTATAGAGGTGTGGTGTTCCTGTGCCAGGCAACTGTACTCACTTACTCATCAGAAATGTGAACTCTAGGCCAAATATTCAAATGTGGCTCTGAACCTTGTACATATATTTGCAAAACTTAAAGCTGGAAAATTGGAGATAGTGTTACGGTATTTTGAAAGCTACATTTCCAGTTGTATTACGTGCACTGTGCTTTTTCTCCTCCCTATCTAATTGCTGCCTTTTGCTGTTTTTAAGAACTGTTTCCACACTAGTCTCGTTGCTGGTTCATAACAACCACAACCTAGGTATGGCATTAATAAGGAACTAGGCTGTGTGCCTAATGAAATGCAAAAACTGCTTGACACGCTGGGGCAACACGAGTGGTCTCCAAGCTCTTATGTGTGAGCTGGGTGAAAGCAAATCCCATGGCAGTTGATGGCTTCAGGTTTCTATGGTTGGTTTAGGAAAATAAAATTGTCTGGCGCAATGCTCTTGTTCCTTTGTCTCTTGCTTTGATTTTTGTATGCATCTAACTAGAAAGCTTTTCCAGACGCCGTGTAGGAGGAGTGGTGGTAGGGGGGTGGGGAGTAGGGCTGCTTCCATTGAGCCAGTTCTGTATTGCAATTATTGGCAAGCAAAGCAAACATTTCATTTCCCCGTAATTAGCTCCAGTTTAGGGTGGCAGGTTAATTTGGCTGCCACGCCCTGTCTGCGCAAGAAACCTTGTTGCTTTATTTGATTCTTTCATAGACGAGCAGTCAGTGGCCGAAGGGATTTAAAATGATTTTCAGAGATGGAAACTGGAGGAAAGAATCAGAACACACATGTTCTGCACTTTTTTTCCCCTCATAGAGCTGAATTCAGGTTGCCAAGATGATATGAAAATGTGGAGAAAAGGGTTATTTTGGAGCTCCTCTAGCATGGCCAAACTGTGCATATTTCAGCTGCTTTTCCTTGCTTCAGGGAAGCTTGAGCTCTCTATGCCTGGGAATATTTATCTATAGTATACTTAAAAATAAATAAGCAAGAAAACTGGGTCATAACTTCTGAAATCATAAGGCTTGACCTTTCTCCTGTACCTGGTCAATTCTGTTAAGTGGGGCTTGCAGCAAATAAACAAATTGTGAACATTTCTTTTCTGCAGTGCACTACGGTTTTGCTTAAATTTTTGTTGTTATAACAATTTCTGAAGGTCTTTTTAGAAAAATATTTGGCCTTTTTCAGTATTTCTGGTGTTTAATTAATTTATTTTTTTCCATTTCAGAGGTGTCAGTTTTTCTTTCCCAGAGGTGGAAACTGATGGATTTAGTAACTTGCAACCAGTGAGGTTGGGAAACTAGTAGGAAATGGCCTGTGATTTGGCAACCTCTGTTCTTCATCAGTTTCTGAACAGAGTTTATTCCTGCTCTGAACTATATTCTGTGGGCAAACCGCATCCCTGTTGCTGGAATCTTGCTTTTAGGCTGAATATAAAAGCAGCGTTAGGGAAATATGAGCAACTTGGTTTATTTATGTTCTCTTCCACTGCCCCCCTCCCCAGTTTTCGTTTGTTTGCTTCTACTCCATTGTAGAGATATTAAACAATAGGTGTCCTTGTCTTAAAAGGCTGTAACTT
Organism: Mycteria americana; assembly: GCF_035582795.1. NCBI lineage: Eukaryota > Metazoa > Chordata > Aves > Ciconiiformes > Ciconiidae > Mycteria > Mycteria americana. Next base: position 3,640,209 of record NC_134383.1, read on the forward strand.
CAGGCCCTGTAGATGGAAAGCTGATGCTTGTGAGCCTTGGAAGTCAGTCAGGAGTAGAAGAACGGTACTGGCTGCTGAAAATGTCTCTGTCCCCTCCCCTCTGTAGAGTTTCTGCGGGGACTAAGAGTTCTTGCAGGGTCCTGGCTTCAGCAGCAGAGCGGCACAAAGGCCACATTGAGAATAGCTGCTGGGGAAGCCCTCCTTCCTTGCCTGCCCTGTAAATGCAGTTCTTTCTCCATGAAAAGCCCTGACATCAGCTCTTGGAAAAATCCAAGTGCTTGTGTCATGGAAAATAGCTGAGGCACTTGCTTGGGCTGGGAGTGAATGACTGAACTGTGGATGAAACTTCTCTAGAGATGCTTTTCTTCTACTCTTTCCAAACGTTACTGTTCATAGAGAAATATAAACCCTTCCCATCTGAAAGTTTTACAGCAAAAGGGTGCTAAGGAAAGAACTACAGTTGGCTATAGTATATTCAAAGTACCCTGCTTGTCATTTTTCTTTTTTTTTCTTTTTATTTTGTCTGCTTAACAGACACGGTTGCAAGCTCCTTTTAGAGCTGGTCACATCTATCTGCAAAGGAGTATTTCCCAGAGGGAGCAATGTTCATTTGGATAGACATACTACCTGTATCATCAGCAAATTCCATGTACCTCCTTGTGTGGAGGCAAAATCTCCGTGTTCTTGTAATCCATTTTATGAAGAAGACTTATCTTTGTGTTCTGTTTTTTCTTTCATCTTTTCAAACTGATTTTTTTTTTTCTTTTTTGCTCCCTTCTCATGCTGCTGCCTTCTCTTCACCCCTCTTGACAAAACCCTCACCCAGAACAAATTAATTTCCGGTTAACTGCAAGAATGGAAGATATATATATATATATATATATATATATATATATTTTTTTTTTTTTTTTTTTTTAAGCTTGAAGAGGAAACATCCATGTGACGGAAAGGTGCTCTCACTAGCACCAGTGGAATTCTCTTTTCCGGTAGAAATACCTTCCTTTTGGAGTCCTGTCCTTCTCTTCTTAAAGACCATCAGAAACCTGCTAGCTTTCCAGACTTGTGAAAAGGCATAATTTTTTTTTCCTTGATTTTTATCAAATTTATCTTAACCTAGTTTGCGTTGAGTGCTTAACTCAGCAATTTCAGTTGCCATAGCACTGGTCCCTTGCATTGATCCTTATACTGAACCATCAAGAAGTATGTTGATGGGCTATATTGGCTACTCTGCATTTTCTAACGTAAAAGGAAAATTGAATGGCATATTCTGGTTATGTATGGAGTCACTGGTGGGCCAGAAGAACAATATAATGTTGACTGAGTTGGAGGTATTCACTGGTGCTTTATTAGGGCAAATCCAACACTGAAGTTGCTGGGAATGTTTAGAAGGTGGAGAACTGTGTGGAGTTGACACAAGAAGATATTAGCTATATGGGCTGTCCAGTCACTTCACTAAACTTCCGATGTTCCTTCTCAGAAGGCCGGTTTACAAAGCTCCCAGTAATCTAAAGCTAATAATGCCACGAACGATTCTTCCATGAGTCATTGCATCAGCTGTGGTTGCTGCCTTGGACTCCTACAAAAATAACATGGAAACTTTTATTGCCTAGCTCGGTTTCGCCTCCTTGTGCACTTGCTACAAGTTCACGAGATCTGTCTGTAGGCTCTTACAGCTCCTAGGAATTCACGCCGTTTGGGTCCCTTCCTCAGCCTGGCTGTTTCTCCACACCTTGCATTACAATCTGTTGTCATCAGTATGCAGTGGGGTTTTTTTTTGAGGAAGAAAACTCTTTGGTTTCCTGAGCTTATATACTTTGATATGGGGAAAAGATGACACTGCATAAAACTGCTCTTTAAGTGGGTTAATGCTAAGGTAAATAGACTTGATGTGTTGAATCAGTGTTGTCCACAGAATAGCTGATGTGGTTACAGCTGTAGTTTGTGGGCAGTACAGTGAAATGGCAGACTTCTGTCTGCGTTTTTTCTTGGTTGCTAATAGTTGCCCACTTGCTGCATCTGTGTTTCTCTCTGTCCGCCTGTCATTTGCTATCTCATCAGTTCCTTTTACTCACCCGCTGTCCTATACAGGACATGTCTACCCCTTTTTGTTGTGACAGAAGACTGCCTTTAGCTTTATATTAAGGTCACATTGGTACTGCTTTTGTTCAGGTCATGTCAGCACTCTCCCATAATACCTTTCTCAGGGCTTTTAAGCCCAGCAAAAAACTGTTCTGGTGGATATCTACATCTGCAAACCAGGAAAACAAGCAGACTTTCTTTTTTTCTGTTTCTTCCCATCTCTTTCAAGATGAAATTCTGGAAGATATCTGCAGAATGGCATTTAAGGCATCCACGCTTACTGTACTTTCAAGGCACTTACTTAAACCTACTAGATTTAGACAGAAAATGTAACTTCTGACTACTGTCAGTGCAGGTCCAATCAGGGTGTTGAAAATGAAGCTTAATAGGTACTGAAGGAATTGTATACACTAGATGCACTTGAAATAGTCATGACATTGTTCAGTGATTTTTAACTGTCACCCAAGAACAGACTTTAGTTCTTCCAGTTACAGCATCTGTTTGGGTATGTATGAGAAAGAGAAGTACCATCCAACTCAGCCTTCCAGAAGTGTAGCTGCCAGTTACACAGCTCGTTTTGTCACCAAAATCCATGGAGGTGGTGCTGGCAAAAGGCCTCTCATAGACTAGTTGCTTGGTGAAAACCTCCTGAAGTAGGATGATGTCATTTTAAATAGCCACGGTTTGGGGTTTTTACTGGGGGGACAGATCAGACTTTGAGTTAACCCTTGGTTTTCCTCTCCTCTTTCTAAATGTGTGAAAAAGATGAATGAGTGAACCTATCTCATCTCTCCTGAGTTTGGGGTGGTCAGGGGTTTTTGCTGCTTTTCTTTCAAATTTAGAATTCTGTAAGAGGGTTTGTCTGTAACAAGCAACATCTTATTTAAATGAAACTAATAAAGCAGTGAAGAAGATTCTATTGCGACTGTTCATCTCCTAATTAAAGATTAGTTCTGTCAAGCAAGCAGTTTTTGGCTGTTCTCTTTTGTATAGGTTTCACAATATTTCTTACTCATCTCTGCACAAGTTGTAGTAATTTATACTTGCACCGTGCAAACACACACAAGCTTAATTTCAGGCATGTGAGTAGTCCTGCTGAAGTAAATGGAACTAAAGTTAGGCACATGAATAAATATTTCCAAGGTTGGGGCCCTTGTCTGAATCTAAATATTTTTGTCTTTGATCGGTTTTTGAGATAGCAGATACTTGAATTCTGGTAATATATTAGTATGGGAGGAAAAAAACCCCAACATGGTTATCTGAATGCTGTGCTATTTATGGTCAGCTATATTTTCAACCTCCTGGGCTAGAATGGAATGCTTTGTACTGTTGGAAGCTGGGAATCCTTCCTTGCTCTGGTGTGTTTTGACACATTAGGTCTTAAAACGATCTTTTTCTGTCTTGGCTTCAAGGTAGTTGGTAGGCGTTGGTCCAGTACTGAATGATGCATGCATGTGTGAGCTAACTTGGAGAAGTATAATTTTTAATCCACACTGTGTCTAGTTGTGGGTGTATTTTTCTCACTTGGCTTTACGGTAAATAAATTTTCCTAATGCAGCATGACTAACAAGACATACTTCTAGTAATTTGATGCATTTAAATTACTTAAGTTATTTGACCCAGTATTTTAAAAACAAAATGTGACTTGGCTTTTAATTGTTCCTGGTATTTGGGAGAGTGGAACAACTTGTTTGAAAATGTGCTGATGTTCATCAGTTATCAGACAAAATGTCTACAGGGTTTTACCGTGTAGCCTAAACTTGCCAGCTAGATTTGGAATTAACTCTCCAGCTGTTAACCGCACCCTGCTGTGTCTTCAGCTTGCATGGTGGTTACAATAGTAGGTGAAATGCATTTTATATGTTATATATAGTGCTGGATGCTATAACACAGCGAGGGGAGTTTCAGTACTACTTTCAAACTTAATACTATTTCAAAGTGAAGATAAGTTGCACTGAAATACAAATAGTTGTTGGATAAACTCATGGGAGGTCTTCTGTGTTCTTTGATTATAGTCCGTGTATCCACTTATACTCTGCTTTCTGCTGTAGTATACAAGTAACATAGTGTTTGGGAACTGAAGGATGTCTTCAGCAAATCAAGAAATGCTAGGTACTATTCAGGTAGGAAACTGGGAAAAGAGGAGGAACTTCTATACTGAGTGCTCCCCACAGTCTGGCTAGCAGGGATGTTAAATCCCAGTTGTAGCCTTAGCTCAGCTGACTCTTCCATCTCTAATGTCTGTGATTTCATAACTCAGTGGCCTGGAATGATTTCAGGTCTGGGAGGGGAGTTTTTTTGGGGGGGGGGGGGGGGGGGCTGGGGAGCTCCACCTCCAGCCTAGCTGGATGAAGCCTACCCTCTTCCTACTCCACTGGTTTTATGGAATAGCTCTGAAGTAAAGCTAGTGCAGGAGAGGGCCTGGAGCTCTTCTCAGCCTCACCGCCTCTAGTGAACCTGCTGTGTGTGCCTGAGAGGCTTCGCTGCGATGGTGACCTGCTGCCTGCCCCGCTTCCCCACCACGTCCCTTCCTCCCTTCCCGCTTCGGAGAAGAAAGAAACGCAGGAAGCTGGCAGGTGGCCAAGGGGCTCCAGAGCTTCCGGGAGCCGCTCCCGGCATGTTCTGCAGCCATGCTCTGCAGCAGCATGCCTGTGGGCGCGGGGGACGGAGCCCAAGGGGAGCAAGCGCTGCGCTCGTGCCATCCTGGGCCTGGGCTTGGGCGTCTCTTCCCGTGGGTGTCAGCATCGGTGTGGTGGGGATTCTTCAGAGCTGGCCGGCTCCTTGCGAGTCCTGACCGTTTGTGCTGAAGTGCCGTGCTTAGGACTGTTTGGGCAGTTATGGCCTCAGACTAGGAAGCTGTGGGATTGTGGCTCTCACTCAGAGGGACTTCTATGCTTACTGTTAATGTCAAAGCACAGAAAAAATTCCTGATGATTTCAGTGTGTTTTATATACAAAAACTTGAGGGTTCTCTTTCTAAATAATTAACGCCAATGGTCTATGTATAATAAGTAGAAAGGTTTTACATAACTTTTAGACCTCTGAAATAGAACGTTTGCACTTCATCCCTGAACAGATAATAAATAGCTCTGAACCAACCAAAATGGCACAATAGTGAACTAACTTTATTTTGTTCATAAATGGATTCTTTTGCTGCAGGAGATAAGCCTGGAGTTCTGGGTGCCTGATAAGAAACACTATGGGATAAAGGTTTTCACCTAATTGCTTCATTAAAATATTTGTTAGTACTGTTAGGACTTTTTATGTGGCTCAAAAGTTCAAGTGCATTAGATAAAAAATGTGGTATAATTCATCTTGAGCATCTTTTTCTGCCTTTGGAGGGACAATAGATTGTCCTTCCCTGGATTCCTTTGTCTCCTTTTCTGCTTTTCAATGAAACACTTGATTACTACTGCATCTGTTTACCATACAGTGTTCGGACAGGGTTAGGTTGGGCTGAGATGACTTTTGTTTTCTTTGCTTTGGGATTTGGGTTGTCTGTCTTGCACAACGTAGTTCTTTACTGGCCAAAAATTGTAAATGGGAGGACTGAATGCTGAAGAGGTCTGGCTTTGCAGGCAGAGCAGAATGAGGAGAGGCTTGATTACCTGTATGTTTTTTATTTGAATCAGAGTGGATTTCCCAGACTTCTGAGATCAAAATAGTGCTTTTTGGGGGGAGGGGGAAAGAGGACTACCAATTCTTGTGGAGTCTGTATGCAACCTTTTTTCTTCAATTAATTAACTTCTGTGCTGCTTTACCTGTAGGTTCATAAGGTTTATGCAATCAAAGGCCCTATCTATCCCCTTAATTTTGAAACCGTTGTTGTATTTCAACTAAATTTGATGCTGTTATCTTAGAGATGGCAAGTGTCTTGATGTGTATAATTATTTTCAGTAATAGACAACGTTTTAATTTCACTTGCCTAATGTGTCATCAGATGTCCATTTCAGAGTTGCCATATTAGTGCATGCTTGCATAGGGGATTGGCATGTGTGAGCTGGCCAGGGTTTTGGGTGTATACACATTTAATGGAATACCTATTATTCAAAGAGAGGGATTAAGCTGAGTACTTCTGCTGTGTATCCAGTTATGTTTTTCAGGTAATGGGGAGGGAGTTACTGTAGCTCTAAGACTGTGCTATTTCTGGCTGGGCCACTCTATAGTTATCGAGGAAAAGAGAATAGGTGACAAGATGCCCCTCCTTTGGACAAAGGAGCTTAAAACACGATGTGTGCATTTTGGGCAGTCGTCTTGGCAGTGCTAAAGGAATCTTTTGTTGTAATGCTCTGAAATGCTCTCGGAGAATGGTTTGATTCTGCGTGTTGGACCAGTTTGGTTGGACAGGGCCATCACGCAGCTCGGTTGAGTCTGAGTTTGGAGGTGGTGTCCTTGGGACTATCCTGCGCTGATGTGGTCTTTTTCTAATGCAGACTTACCATGGGACTATTGATCTTTACCAAATAGTTTAAATAGACCTAAGCTAAGTTTAAAAAAAAAAAAAAAAAGTTGAGTCGTTTAACTTTTGCGGTATTAAATTTCTTTTGACTTGAATGTCTTCCCTGCCTCCTTCTAACCTCAGCCCATTACTTCTTGGAAAACCTGTATAAATAGGAGAAACTGAATGCAATAAGGATAACTATTAGGTATAGGGAGGAAATTATCAGCTATAATAATGGTAGATGTCTTCATTTAGAACAAAAGGTGACTTAAGTTATCTGTTCTTTTCTTATACATACACGCACAGCTCTAAATGTTTGTATTGCTTTCCAGCCAAAGGATCTAAAAACATTTAACAAGTAGGAAAGGAGCTAAACTTCTGAAAAGTTCGGAGAAAAAATTGGTACTGCTTTATGAAAGTAGAAATTAGTGCCTTAAGCTGGATGGCATACACCTTGCTCTGTCATTTTTCTGTGGTAATTCAAGGGGAAAAAAAATTCCTGGTTTCCTAAGTCCCACATCTTTTCCTTACTTAAAAAATATATATACACTTCTTCCTCCCTTTAACTGTGGGTTTGTGTTGCCTATTTTATCTGTATGTCCCAGTAATAATATTTGGAATAGTTAATACAGTTTCAACTTAACTTTACTCTGTTGTGCTTGTCTCAAAGATGGCAAGTTCATACAGTTTCATGAAAATAGTTAGAGATCTTGTTAGGAGGAGATGTCAGCATGAGCTCCTGTATTACTAGATACCACAGCACCCACATAGGAGGAGATAACTGGAATGTCTCTGCTGTAGGAGATTTTTCAGTTAGAGTTTGGACCTTCATTAGGTACCAGGTACTCAGGCCATCAGTAGGACAGAAATACCAAGCTATGGTAATTTTTAGTGTATGGAACCAGTTGTTATGAGAGGAAGATGATCCATGAGCTTCTATACTCTACTAAGAAAGACAGACCTACTAGATGCTGGATTTGAGAGCACAGATTCTGCTTCTGTTCTTAGTTCTGTTAGAAACCTTAAGCATATTGATAATTCTTTACCTAGTTGAATCAACTGTAAATGGACTAATAACTGGCTGAAGTAGAAGAACAAAAAAGACTTGTTCTTTTGTGAAGGCATTACAGAAGTGTAAAACAACTGTTTGTATTTAAGCATTAGTGTTGATATCAAACATAATATTGAGAAACAAAAAAAGTTCATTAAACTTATGTTCTTTCTTCTTTTCAGGTTTCCTCTCAAAAAACCTACAAGGTGAGTTACTGATGTTTGACTGTTTATCTGTATTGCAAATTACAATACAGCATTTTTGAAGGAGGAATGCTTTTAAAAGGAAAAAAAAAAATGTACAACCACAGATAGTAATACCCATTACAGATGTGAGGAAATTAATATCCAGATTGGGACAGGGTGCCAAAAATATAGTTGGTGGTGTACTTAAAGTGCATGGCATGGTGTTACTATTTGCGTTTCTGTTACATACAGTGGTGGGTCGTCTTACCTGAGATTTGAGATGGTTGGAGAAAGGGACACTATGTTGGTGTATGATGTACAGACACTTCCTTTGGTGGGGGTGGTATTCTAAATCTTTAATTTTTGCATATGCAGATATTTAAGGTTTGCTGGGAGAGGAGGTAGAGTTAAGATTTCAGGAAGTTTTTCAGTTTTATGTAACATATTTATTTTGCTTTTAAAATAAAATATGGCCTGGTGTTGAATGATAAAGAGAATGCACTTGCTGTTACTAATTTCAAAGGTTAATGAGACTGTTTCTAGAACCTTGGGTACACTCCCAAAGATTCTGAGTAGAGGTAATTTTTCCACGTGAATTCAGTCTGGGAATAAATTTTTTTAGGTGAACTTAATGTGGACTTCTAAAATCTGAATTCTTTGTTAGCAAACAGAACTAGCTAAGGTTATTTCCAAGAGCCTCACCAGTTAGGTAATGCTTCTGTGGTACGGTAGTCAGGATTCTCTGCTTTGGTTTGACACAGACACGGCAGCATTCTGAGCAGAGAGTCTCCAGCTGATAAGAAACAGAAGGTTGAACGCTGCAGTAGTACGCACGACTTTGATCCGACAGGTAAAGTCCTAAAACTTCACAGGTGAAAATCTAGACTTAAATTTGAAAAGTACTGGGGATCGGAATAAAAATGATTTTAATGTGTCAACAAATGTGGTTTTCAGAGTTGCGTTGTTCTGCGATTGCAAAGCCTTTTTGAAGCACGTGGGCACTGAAATGAATATGGGCTTGCTTTTAAACATCCTCATCTACAAAGCAGCTGTTAACTGTGCAAGAATAAACCTAGATTAGTGGTATCAGTGAATAATTATAACTACCTCTTTCAGAAAAGTCAGTCTGAAATTTCAGTAGGCAAATACTGTAATTAGTGGTGAGTAGTTCTTTTGGCTGTTTTAGTCGAAGTGTGAAATTGGAGACATAGGCTTGACTAGGGCTGGTATTCCTTGTTGGGGTTCTTTTTGAGCCTTAGTGGATTTTTATCCATCTCTGTCACTTGTAAAGTGAATTTGTACTTTCCAACATGATATATTTTAAGATAAATGTCTATTTTTAAAGGATATGCTATCCTATTTTTTAAACTTCCAAAAGGTTAAATCTGGGTCAATTTGGTAAGCCTGTCCAGTGCTGTTTTGGAAATTAGGATGCATGCAGGGATTCTTCATTCTCTCTCTGAAACACTAACCCAGTGACTACTGTGTATGTTCATGAAATGCATGATAGGCTCTTGTCTGAGCCTCCTGGCCCCATGCAATGTGTGTTTTTCATGTCTGCATTCTGCTATGTAGTCCAGTCTTTCCCCTGGGGCTTGTGGAAGAGATGAGAGTTGAATGTAAAGGTGGTAGAACTTGTAGAATGTGTTTTTGCACAAGACATTTGAAGCTGATGTTTATAAACCGTCCTGTTCGTTAATGCTTTCTGCCACTAGCTGCATGACTCCTTCCTAGTGTGCACAAAATAAACAGACATTAAAAGCCCATTTTAATTAAAAAAAAAAAAAATCCTGTGAGGGAGAAAACCTGAATTAGTGCCTCTCTTCTTTTCGTTTGTCCTTGGGAATAGGTAATGTAAAATTATTTCAGGTTGGGGTAGGTCAGGGGAGGTCTCAGGCTACGAACCTGTTTTGTAGAAGGAATTTATTTTCTTCAGAAGCAAACTTGAGGAATCTTCTAATCTTAATTTGATGAAAGTCATTCCAATTTTGAGAGCTGTTACCTGGCACCACTCTTACGATGCTTGTGATCTGGTCTGATAGATGAACTCTGTACTATAGCCTTCATAAAATTCCTTTCTTTTTAAGGGGTGAATTGAGAATGCTGAACTACTATGCGTATGTTGATTACTTACTCTGGAGATAAACATTACCAGAGTTTCTATGCTTGGACTGTTTTTTATCCAGAATACTTTCTGTAGTTCATCGCAGAGAACTTCTGTTATTGTGTCTCAGATTCTGTAATAGTTTCTTTGTAGTGTTACCTGTGTCTTCATGCTTGTATTATTCACCCCTTATTCCAAGTGTTTCACCTATGTTTTGTTCACATCTTATTTGTGTTTTGCACGATTTAACCTAATAAATCAGTCTGTGTTTTTCATGAAGTTTTTTTTTTTCTCATGTTTGGTCTCCATATTTTCTATATCTCTCTCTCCTTTTCTCCTGCTCTCGTGCAGATAGCTCCTCCAAGAAGACAAAGTCTAGTTCGGAGGAGAGTAGATCCGAGACATATGGTAAGCTAAAGCAGCTGCTGCAGCCTTGCACCTTTGCAGTCTGCTCCATGCTTTCTGTCTGTGCACCCAAGGCTTTTATCCGTTACATGATCTGCATGGTTGGCTCTGCAGCAGGGAGTGGGAAACTGGGTTTAAATGTTGCTTCAGTGTATCGGCTTGTAGTTTTTGTAGTGGCTGGAAACTAACCTGTACCTGGCAAGCATAGGCTGTCACCTGGATTCTCCCATGATCTATTAATAGTTGGGAAAACTTGCTGGGGCTGCCATTCTTGGAGATCGTGTGCCACTAAGTATTTTTGGCATTGTATGAGGGGACAGCTCTTGCTAGACTCAAGAAGAGTTTTTGTGGTTGTAGAAAAGTCTGTGTCATGCTCTAACTGTGGAGGTTAATCTGGATGAGCCAGCAATTCATCTTTTTGCATTATTTGTAGAGGATCTCATGTCAGTTCCTTTTCATGTTTCACAGAAATGGAAAAATGTATCTGTAAATAATTTCAAAAAATGTCAGAGTATGAACTTCACCATTTTTCGTTCTGAAGAGAGTAACTTCCCTGGCAGTCCTTTATTGTTGTGTATTACTACTGTGTTGCGAGCTTGTAGAATGGAACAAATTGGCATATAACAGTTTGGGATAGGAGTAGCCCTGCACATTGTTATGCTGTCAGTATACCATGATGGGTGCTGTTGGAAAGAATGTCTACCAAATGCAGCCTGTTTGCTTATCCTCCTTCTTTAGCTTACATCAGATATGTCAGTCTTCAGGCTGTGACACCCTCTCCATCCTACTTTATGTTAATGACTTGTTGAATTTCCAATCGCTAAAGAGATTTGCACTCATATCTTAGAAACTAAAAGGTAATAAGTTCTCACAAGTTGGTGGGTGGTCTTTTGGATCCTACCAGCTTCTTAAGACCCTTGGACCTAGGCTGAATCTGCCCAGTACCGCTACATTTCATGTTTCTAAGTGTGCATGTCCAGCTCTGTCTTGACTCCAGCCATAGGTTGCCTTTCTTTTCCTTTCCTGTTTTTTTTTTCTTGATATTTAAAACAGTCTGTGATACTTTCTGATTTTTCTGTATAGAGAAAATTGCTTGCTGCATAACCTGCTGTGGGCTTTTGGACAGATGCAATGACTCTTCCACTATCAGCTTTATCATTCTACTAGAATAAAACTGCCAGGTGTTAATGGCTGTGATCCAAATTCTTAAACCACCTACGTAATACAAAATGATGCTGTCATAGCTCTGGTTATAAGGAACATTAAAAAATAAAAACAAAAACAAACTCAAACCCAAAAACCACCAACCCTGAAGAGTTCCTTCTAAACCAACATAGGCACGTTAGCAAAAGCTCTTTAGTTGATGCAGTTTAGGGAGGTGTGATCTGTTCTTTCCCTGAAAATGAGATCTCTTAACTTTTCCTGGAATTTTGAATTGCATGCCTTTTTTTTTTTTTTTAAATTTTTTTTAAAAATGTAATATGACAGTCATGTTCCTCAGGGTGTGAGACTCGTCCTCAGAAACTGTAAACAGGTTTTGAGAATGCCTTGATTTGCTTCAGTAGAGCTGGAAACCTGTCTTAGTGAGACCTGGCTTGCTGCAGCTTGTATGTCTTCCTCCCATGCTCAGAGAGAATGAACAGGGAAATAGCCTGCTTCAAAAGCATATATTTTGGGATGATGCTTCTGATGAGCTTGTGTTGAAGCCTTGACCAGTTCTTCCCCTTGCCAGGTAGATGCTGGTTAGTGACAGTGCAGTCAGGTTGACTAGATCCCTATGTCTTGAACCTGCATTAATTTTTGCCTAATGCTGCTTACACATAATATACTGGAGGTGCTGTCAAACTATTGTAGGTTAATTACAGGAAACATTTGGTATGCTTGATGGAATGTATCTGTGTTTATACTTCTCCTTCAGTCTGTACAGTGTCCTGGTTTTTCATGTATGGCAGAAAGAAACATGACTTCCTAACGTAAGCCTTTACTTCCCCCAAAGCTTCCTGCAGATGCTCTATCCATGTCCAGTATCTATGGGAGCAGTTTCCACTCATCCTTCCTTTCCAGTGGCCTTTGCCGTGTTGGACGTTGCCCTGCCTTTTGTCTCTACCCTCTACTTCTCCCAGGTTCTGTGGTATGTGTAGAGAAGTCTGCTGTTTGCTTTGAATGGGTCCAAACTATTTAAAAACCTACAAGTAGAAATACTGTACTGATATTTTTCTCGCTGGTGACTGGATGTTAGCTGGCTCTTTCTTTGGCTAGCCATTGGAAAGTGAAAAATAGAAAAGTCTTGGATGACAACAGGAAAAGGAGGTGTGGCTTTTGTGTATGTGTTTGTTCTTACCTCTTGAAATTCTTCCTTAAGGAGCAAGAGACCAGAATTTCTTGAAGTATATGAGTGGCTTGGGGGTGGCAGAGTGGTTATGTAGGGAAATTGTTCTGATATACAGAAGTTGATTTATAGTGACATGAAACTTAGAGTGCGATTCTTCCATGAATCCAACCATCTCATATCTGTGTATTCAACAAAATTTAGATGATCAGGAGAGAGTTTGAGTGTAATTTCAGATATGCTGTAATTTACTAATTAGTGCCATAACCTCGCCCAATACTTGATACCTGTTTCTCAAAGTAGAGTTCTTATCTCTTAAATGAGCTTAAACTTGAAATTAGCTTTCAGGGTGGTGAGTGAGGTATAAGTTACTCTTCCCTTTTCCCCATGACTTGGTTGCTCTCCAAGGATATCTTCCTGTTTATTTAGTAACGATCAGTTTCTGGCTTAAATACTAGACTAGCCATATACATACTCTTTCACATATTCTCTCCAAATTTGGGACAGGTTTTTAAATCTTTTTGTTTTCAAACCCCAGATTTTACCCCTGTTGAGATGTTTTTAAATCGAACTTAGTCTTCCTGTTTTGTTTCTTGCAGTTCTTGTCAGCCTTGTGTCTTTATGTTGTTGTGGCCACCGTTTTTCCAGACTCCTGAAAGGACTCTGGGGAGCCCCTCATCACTACCCTTTTAATAGCCAGAAAGGGTTGTGAGTGCAGGGGCACTCGACCACAGGGGTTGAATGTGTTGTTGCCATGGGAGCAGATAGTCCTATTTATCATGGTTAAAAGACATGTTTGGTTTTTTGGTTTTTTTGGTTTTTTTTTCTAGAAAGGTTACCAAGCCTTGTTTTATGAACGGTATTCAGTGCAATTGTTATTAACAGTTTTATCAAGACACTACACACTGCACTAATTTCAAACAATATAGTTTTTGCTCTGACTTTACATGACTTCTGTTACGAGGTTAGTGGAAGAATCTGAAGAATGCTACTAATATGGCATTTGGTATGAAGATCATGGTAATAACTAGAACTAAGTGAAATTCCGAATTTCATCCTATGAGAAATTTTCTTTATAGAAGTGATAGTTTTACTTACTTTGTGGAGTGAGGTTTCTGAAAATATTTTATAGAAATAAAGCTTCCCAAATGAAGTGAAACATTTGGACGTTCTCAAAACTCCAAGGAGTTTGCTTTTGCTTATTAAATGTTTCATTTCAAATCACTCTATTAAACTGCATTTTCCCATTGTGGCCTCATGCCTCCAGGGAGGTTATAGTTCACAAGTCTCCGCCCATGCCGTGTCCCACACAGTTTGATCAGAGGAGAAGCTACATTGTAGTATGGGAGATGTATTTCATGTCTCCATGCTCTCTAGTGAGTCAGGCTTTTAGAATGAACCCCTGCTCTGTTTGCTGTGCACTGCTAGGGAAATGAAATTTCCTTTTTTTATTGAATAACTTCCAAATATTTAGGATCTGTAGAAGAGAAGGTGGTAGATGATGTCTTTGCTAGAGCAGCTCTTGGACAGTCGAAACGTATCTGGCAAAACTGTTTGAGACAGTCATTTTTACCATGGTGTGTCCGTGACCTTGAAGTTCGGACTTCACCCTTCCCTGTTATCCAAAAGGCACACTTGTAATGGGGCTGGAGAACTGAGCCATGATGTTGCAGAGCAAATAGTGCCACCTATAGAAGAGTTGATTGTCTTAGCTTTTCTTGCAATTCCTTTTTTCTGATACTGGTAATTTCTAACTGCTTTCATTTCTAATCTTAAACCTTTTTAACTACAGCACGCAGTTAGCTGCTTTACTGTACTCTTGGCTTGAGGCTGTACCAAGGAGCTTGGGGAATTACAATATGCATGAGGATGAAAAAGGATTTTTTAAGATTTGGGTGTTTTTCTCCACAGAACTTTATGAATCCACTCAAGATACGAACATGTAGTCTAATTTTGTGTACTTAAAGCATAGTTACAGTGATGTCTTCTCATTTCATGCCATCAAGATACTGTCATGTGAAAGCAAATGTGGGAATAAGATTATTATTGATTTGATTTTGAGTATTATCAATGATGGGTTCTGTTGACCTTGTAATCTTTACTAAGCTTCAGCTGGAAAAAGTGAAATATCATGGTCAGATACTTCAAAATGAATGACTCATGATTTCCATCCAGGGAACACTAAGAATTGGAACACGATGCCACTGTTCAATGTTGCCCCAAACTCATAGACTTTAATTAAAGTGGGTGAAGTTGGTTTAGTTAGTAATTTAATGTAAGAGTTCCTGTATGTACTTGTGATGTCCAGGTGTGACAGTAACAGCTATTGAAAACTTTACGTTGCGTGTCATTGGGCTCTCAGTGGTTTGTGGCTTTCCTTTCAGTCCATTGCAGAGTGTCTAATGAGGTGTTGAAGGCACAAGGCGTGGGTTATGAAAACATTGCTGCTCTGGTCTTGAAGTTCCACCGCTAAGTAGATTTCAAATTGAATGTATTTTATTTAAAGAACAAAAGTGAGCAAATGACAGATTTGGGGGGGTTCTTTGCTAATTTTTCCTCACAGCAGAGTAAAAGAGAGCGCTTGAAGATTGCTCTTTTTGGTCTACCTGGTTCAGACAGGGAATGCTATCAAAGCTGATCTAGTTCTGCAGGTAATAGTGTTATCTTCAAAAAACTTTCAGATAACTTCAGTAAAATCACTATAAAGCTGCTGTGTATCTCCATCAAGCACGGTATCTCTCAGCTGGCCTACCTAAACCTCGTTCCAGCCTTTTATATTGTATTAGGAGAAGGATTAAGTGCCTGTTTCTTGTCTGAAGGGAACAAATACAGGGAAAAAGCAATTATGGACTGATTTCGGTTTGAGTTGTGCTAATTTCAGTTGCCTCCCCATTCTAAAATTAAAAGGTGGTCTTGGGTGAAATTGAGACTTGTGGTGTGAAACAGGTAACTTTATTATTCTTGGAACTTAAAATATACTCTATAAGGTCAGTTTGTGTTGCACCTCCTACTGTATTGCCTCTGCTTTGGCATCAGGTTCATTCAAGGAGGAAGCTTATCAGTAGATCCAAGAGTTACTGGTTCTGGAAAAGAAAGAAATTCAGTGAAAGAGCAATGAATACTCAGAGCTATACTGTGCCTTTAAACAAGGACAGTTCTTATGAGTTAAAAGATTAGTTAGTGTCTTACTCATAAAACCTGTACATCTGGCAGCAGGGTTTAAAATGAGCTGTTTTTATGAAATAGCATATGTTCTCTTTCCCACACCCCACCCTGGGGCATCATTCTTGTGAAGTGAGACTTAAAGAAGCTTGGTCATATAGAAAAATGGGAGGTACAAAAGGGAGAGGCATGTTCTTTCGCTTAACCATATAACGAGGGTGTGGAAGGTGGTGGATTTTTTTCCTCTTGTCTGCTTTCACCTTGCATCCATTCCATCAACTTACTGCAGATAGCTATGTATAGCATAATTTGCTTCTACTTTATCAGCAGGAGAGTTACTGGGATATGATACTGTGACCAGACTGCTGCAGAAGTGCTGGAATGCAATCTTCTCCACTACTCCCACACCCATTTTTCATATGTGCCACACTCAAGGAGAACAGGGCTGACTGGGCAGACAGTATTTTCACTTGAGGCTCCTCATTTCCATTAGGAGTTGCTCCAGAGAAGTGAAAGGAGCTGTAGTGGTGCGAGAGTAATTTAAGACATGGGTATGACTCCACGCTCTGTTACAATTCATTCCTTAAAAATTAATCCAGAAAAGCAGTCTTGCTGGGACAGCATCTTCACGATTCCCTTTGCTCCCTCCATACTACATGAAACTGCTATAATTTTGGTGTCTGATTGTGGAGAACTCCAATTCTTTCTCAAGATGCTGGTGTAAGAATTTTGCTTGATGTGGGTTCAGAAATGAAGAAGCAAAGCAAGCTGTTAGAAATAAGGGTGATGTTTAGTAGCTAGTAGTTTCTGCTGTGTAAATGAAAGAACATCCGTGAAGCATTTTGCAGAGTTCCTAAAGTTGCTTTTCAAGATAAGGGCTCCATTGTGGTAGGCTTTTTGTAGATGCTCCTAGGAAAGTGCTCTGCATTAATATGCCAGGACTGTTGCTTTGTTTTGTTTTGTTTTTCCCTTATTTTGTTTTCAGGAGAACAATAGACACACACAACTTTTCACCTTTTCAAAATGCTGCACCTGCTAAGTACGTTTATCTCTGTAACAGTATTTATGTTCACATTATACTGAGTAATCCTAACACCGGGAAACAAAACAAGTTGCCTTTGATGTCATGCAGAAAGTTAAAGGAGGAGCAGATTCAAACTCGCATCTCCTGGGATTTTGACCCTGTACTTCAGTAGCTCAGTGGGAAGCATGGTCTTGATTTCGGAAGTCTTGTTCAGTGTAGTAAGTGTGGCTTGTGCTTCTTTACTGCTGCTGTTCTGGTTCTGTGTGTTATTCTCATCTGGAACAGAAGGTGCCCCGAGATGAGATTTTTGCTGAGAATTGGGAGAACTTTTCCTGATCGATAAATCTGTTTTAGTCCAACCCTCTGATACTAGTCTGAGAGATTTGTGACTTCTTTTTTAGAGTAGCTTGTAAAAGTTGTTTGGTGTTTTTAACGGTGGGCTGGAACATGACAGCCCTGTGCCGTACTCTGAAGAACTGTTAATACAGACAAAGGGAAATTGTGCTCATTGGTTCGTGTACATAGCTGCTGCTCTTTAAAAGCTGCTTTTACCTCAAGTTGTGTCTGATACGCCAGAGCTGTCTGCATCTCTGCTGTGGTATATCTCTGTTTTGTGTAACTGAAGCAATAAGCTTGACCTGTCATGACATTCCTATCTGTTTCTGGACTGATGCCCTGTTTCTGTGTCTCATATATTTTTCCCTGTGTTGTATTGTACCAGTTTCTTTCAGTGCTCTGTGATTATCTGGGAGGATAAGGTTTTGGACTGATGCCTAGCTTGTATCTCTTTGTATTTCTCTCCTTCTCTTTCTTCTGCCCTTTCCCCACCTTTATTATGCAGGTCTTGTTCAACGGTGTGTTGTTATCCAACGGGATGAAAACGGATTTGGGCTGACAGTCAGTGGAGACAATCCAGTCTTCGTGCAGTCCGTCAAAGAAGGTAAGCAGACTTGCTAAATGTGCTAGCCAGAGAGCAGCCTGGAGGGTTTTCGTGTGACTCAAAGAAACATGTGCGTGAGCTGGAGGAGAAGACTCCAAACGCTTTCCTCACGGGTGGGATGCTGTAGCTTTAGAATAGATGTGCAAGGACAAAGAGCGCGTTGCACTGCTGGGATGCAGTGAATCACCTCCTCGGTGTCTGATGTATTTGGAAGCTGACCTCTTCCATCTGAGAGGTAGTAAATGACTCCTTTGAAATGTAGTGGGATTGCAGCTTGATGTATCCACTGTAAAATGAGGACAGAACTGCTCTAGTCTAGATACTTAGAGATTTTAATCTGATGGAGACAGAGGAAGCTTGGGTGAGTGTGGGAAGTAGCTTTGCGTGGAACTCCAGAAGTGCTTAAACCATTCTTGCTTTAAATGTCTCTACTGAAATTGGAACTAAATGATTTCTTGCCTCTCTAGATGGAGCAGCCATGCGGGCTGGAGTGCAAACAGGTGATAGAATTATCAAGGTAAGGGCATTCAAATCGTCAGAGAAATAGATCCTTTGTATTAAATGAGCCCTTTCCCTGAAAGAATGTTATTGGTATGTCTGCTGTGATGTTTGCATTTGCCTTTGGGATAGAGGAATGGTCTAAGTTTCTATATTCTGGGGATACCAGAACAGTAACCACTGAAAGCCCACTGCTGAATGTTAGTTTTGTTGTGGAGATCACTCTCGTTTCAGAACTTTATGGGTGAGTTCAGCATCCTACAAGGTTCAAGTATCACGCGTACAATAAAAACAGAAGTGGCAGGGGAAGGAAGGAACAGAGAATTATTAATAATTACCTGTAAAAAAAAAAAAAAATAGTCATCTTGGATTATTGTTTTTCCCCTAACTGCCCCCAGATCAGTGTTCTCTTTTAGTCCCAAACAACTAAGAAATCAAGTCAGTAACTAAAAAGACTATATAAACTATTGCTGCAAAATAATGGTTGTGCTACAGCAGCTAATGACACAGATAGAGCTGGGATTTCACCTAGGCATTTAAACTGATGAATTAAATTAGCTACCCTAATTTTTTTTCTGCCTAGTCAGGGATGGATTGCTTTTTTTTTCCTTTGGTTGCTTGGTTTTCTTTGGTGTGTGTGTATAGTTTTCTTTTTGCAGGGCTCTGCTCACTGTGATAAACTGTTAGAAGGATAAAATGTTTATCTGTTAGTGTCTTAAAAGACATCATAATGGAGATGGGGGGGACAAAAAAAAAAAATATCGTTTCTCATTCTGTGTGCTTATTGTGTAGTGTGTGGGTACCTTTGGTTGGAAATCAGTAGCTGAACACTGCTTTCTCTTCTTCCCTACCCCCAGGTGAATGGCACTCTTGTAACACACTCAAACCATTTGGAGGTGGTAAAGCTGATCAAGTGTAAGTAAAGGCAGGTTACTATTTTTGTCACTGTGCTCCCTTAAAGTATGAAAGGCATCATTTTAAAGGACCAATGACCAATTCAACTATCAAGTGACAAGGACAAGGTCTATCCATGCCCCATGCTGAGGGATAAGGGGTGTGTATGAAACAGTGATGTGAAATTGAGGTAGTTTTGACATCTCAGACTAGAGCCGATACATGCTTTGCAGTTTCTCCTTAGCTTGATGTTCGAAGTTACCATCAAACCTTGCCTACGCATCTTCCCATCTTTTGCTTCCACCTTAAATACCGTAGCTGTTCAGGTACTCTTAATGTAGATTACTGTATGATGCTTGCAAAGTACTGGCATTTCTAAAGGAAGTGCATTTTTGGTTGATTTTCTTGTACAAGGAAGAAGATGTAGTGGTTCCTTCCACCCTAGCACAGTTTATTTTGTGGCATGAGCATATGTATACTGTAAATGCAACCTGGTAAATGTAACCTGATAGCCTAGAAATTGGATTGCCTGCTTTTCTTAAGGATAATTATCATGAAAGTTTTTGGATTACCTGAAATTTAAACAGGCATTTCTAAAACACAGCTGACAGTGCTCTCGGGTTCTCTGAGTTTTGAAGAATGAATGGGTGGAGAATGGTCTGAGTTTTGTCTCTAGGGCAAAGTGGCAACCAGAGAAACAGCAACCATAGAAGTCTGCAAGTGTATCTGAAATGTGAATTGTTCTTGTTCTTCCTGCAGCGGGTTCCTATGTAGCTCTCACTGTTCAGGGGCGCCCACCGGGGTCGCCCCAGATTCCATTAGCTGATTCTGAAGTGGATCTGGCAGCATTTGGGCATATGTCTCCCATCATGACATCTCCCCATTCGCCTGGCACATCAGGAAATGCAGAAAGGATTACTAGCCCAGTGCTTGTGGGGGTAAGATTTAAAGCTCCCTTTCCAAAGTACCAGCATAGCAGTGGAAGAAATGTAGTCGTGTATTTTTTTTCTTGAATTGTTTTATGCTTTTTGCACAAATCACAAATTGGCGTTGGATTATCCTGCCACCCAGTGGGCATTTAATCACATGGGGAAAAACATTTTGCAAGTGAAAATATCCAGTCCCATCTGAGATACATAGAAAGACAGTTGAGGGGTTATTCACAGGTTGTCTTTGAGATACACTGCAATTTGCATGATGTGAGTTTATACATTGTCTGGTCCAAGCCAGTCATGCTGTAATTTCTATTAAAAAGTGGATTGTAAAGTGTGAAGACATGTGGCAAAGAAGAGTAGGGAAAGCAAATAAGCAAACACTTCTGGTCTGTCTAATTTTCTTTTTTTTAATGTTGATAGCTATGTTTAAAAGTAGGAAAGAATGCATAGGGTAGGATTTAGAAACTTGAATTGCTTCTTCTAGGGCTTTTTAGAGCCCATGTTTTGGAAGTAGATGAAAAGTGGGCATATCCATTTTCCTTATCTTTCTTCTGAGCTCCACCAAAAACCACGGCCCTTAATCTCTCTGTATTTTCTAGGAGGAGAATAATATTGTCCACAACCAGAAGGTGGAGATTCTGAGAAAGATGCTACAGAAAGAGCAGGAGCGGTTGCAGGTACTGGAGCTGCATGCGTTTGAGAGGGGTGGAGGAAAGTATGATGCAAATGCAAAGATCGGTTGTTGAATCACTACTTAGTAGCATCGTCCAACATTCCCTTGCATAGCTTGTGTTTCAGCTTAGCTTTTCTAGATAGTGGCCTAACACCAGAGATCCATTCACTCTTACTGATCAGCTCTTGAGTTTTTAATCCTTGACAGAGTAAGAAAAAAAAATTGTGGGAGCTTTCTGAAGTGGAAATGTACATATCCGTCAATCTGATCTAATCCTTGGGCAAATAAGCATCTTTGACTCTTACTGAGAGAGCGAGCCATTTCTCACTAGGAGCAACAATTGGCACGTGGTGGTGCTGAGTTATTGTACCTTCAACTGTACGTTCAATGTGGCTGGGATTTTCAATTAATCTCTAGAATGCGGTTATTTTCATATGGCACAGGAGAGAAAGAGAGGAGAGCTATATAAAATGGACATTCTGTAGCATCTACTTGGTAGGTGTGCAAATGTGCTGTTTATTATTTAAAATGTGTAAATGGAATGAAGATTAGTAGTAGGTTGTAGTTCTAAGCTTTGATATTGAGGAGATACTGAGTGAAAGCTCATAAAATTATTTTTCAGTCTCTGCAAGAAGAGTATAGCCGATCACCCACCACGCGACTGCTCAAAGAGATACAGGAAACAAAGAAGCACATTCCTCAGCTGCAAGAGCAGTTGTCCAAAGCCACAGGCTGTACTCAGGTAACGGAATGTGTCAGGCTTCTCTCTGGTGTGTTCTGGGTGAAAATTCTTGGGAGATGATGGTGTTCTGGGCAAGCAGGAGTTCCCTGCCATGCTCTTCGGTGCTTGTACAGGCAAATTGCACCCTCTAGAGTTGAGACTTGTAATTAGGCTTGCAGAGGCTGTCAAGCAATCCAGTGTAACGTCAGTATATGAAGTAGACATAACAATGGACTTCTAAACCACCTGTGAAAAACTGCTTTTAAAACAATAAGTGCAAACTACGATGTGTTTATTACTCTGTCTGTCAATCCAACTTAAAAGAAACCTGTGAAGTAATTCTTACAGTGGAGAATGAGTAACTGGAAGCTTAAAACAGCTTTGCTTTTGCTTTTGAAAAAAAAAAATGTAGGTGATGATATTTTTCCCCTTTTTCCTCTGCCTATAATGTTATAAGTCCTGAAAACTTGGTGTGATTTTTCTGTTGTCTTCTCTTAGAAAAGCATTGCAGCCTTTTCTGGATACATGAAGAACATTTTATAAATAATGTGAACTAACTGGGCTTTGAAACAGCTAATGTTTAAGGGGATTGTCTCTTGAAATATTCTACTTGCTCTGTGCTGTCTCTCAACTCACTTTATCTTTTTAGGATGGAGTCTTGTCCTCCAGGTCTGTGATGGAATCGCTGCAGATCAGTGAAGTGGAGGCAGAGAGCGGGGACTGTGTGAGCAAACTGGATTACAGTGGTGACAGCCCCTCCCGACCAAACAGTGACATTGCTGATGTGAGTCTTTAACAGCTCTGTGGCTTTGCTTCTATACCTTTGAGATATGGTTTTCTTGTGCAGATTTTTTATGTTTGTGTTGTCCTGTGTATCATACATATGTATTCTGTCTCAGTAACACTGTGTATTACTAGAATAGGCTTCTCACTACACACCAAAAATATTTCCCTGAGGAAGATTACTATATTGGTCTTCCATTAGGGACTGGGAAAGAAATAATGTGGGTTTTGGGTTTTTATCCAGGATTAGATTTTCCTGGCACAATCCCTGTAACCAGACAAAGAAAGATGGATGCCAGCATCTTTCTCAGAATTCAGAGATGCCAATTAGAGCATCTTTTAAGAGTATGGTAATGTTCCAATTGCGGTAGCTGTGACTCAGATCCAGTCAGTGGGCAAGTTGCTGTGAAAGTAGGGAAGAGCCTTGCTTTCTTCCAAATAAGCTTCAATTATTGCCAACAGTAAAGGCTCTGAGTCTGTTCACTCATTGGTTATCAATTTGTATGCTCGTATGGTCTCCCTATTGGAGTGCCTTAGCACCTAATCCTTAATTAAGTCAGTATCTGATTAGTGCCGAGGCACTGAGACTCTGTGCTTGGGTTTTGGCCTAAGTTTGTTGTTTAACTTAAGGGTATAGGAGCTAAATTTGTACTAGCAGTTGGAAGCGAAAGGAAGGTGGGTCAGATATACCTCCAAAACATGCATGATTCTATTTTGAAACATTCCTCCTCCAATTCCAGATCTGTCTAGATATCACTCATGTTTGTATATAATAAATGCAGAACAAAATTCATAGCTATCTTCCCAATAACCTTAATCCTGTCAGTATTGTGGGTGGTATTTGATCACTGGAGGTGATTGACACACCAAACATTCAAGCTTTTCAATCCAAAGTGACCCTGAGAAAGTTAAGGATTGGGGGCAATAGAAACATCTTGAAGTTTAACAAGAAGTCCAGAGTTCTACAGCAGGGGTGAAATAACTCCATACATCGATACGGGTTGAGAACCCGACAGGCTGCGCAGCAGCCTAGCTGAAAAGACACGGGTGTTACTGTGGACATACTGAAGATGAGCCAACAGCATGTGCTTTTTGCAAATAAAGCCGAGTGTCTTCTGGGCTACATGGGAAAGAGGATTGCCAGCAGGTGGGGGGAAGTTACTGGCCCCTTCTGCTGGGCACTGGTGAGACTACACCTGGAATACTGAGCCCGTTGCTGGGAGCTGCCTCTTCAGAGGGGATGTTGAGAAAAGGGGCTAATCAGAGAGCTAGTGACACGGGTACTACATAAACTGTCAGAAGAGGTGGAAAGAGCACAGCAAAAGCTAATGACAGGTGCCCTAGTAAATTTTATAGCTCTGCTGTTAACTCAATGTCACTAGCTTTCTTACCGAAACTGCTTCTGCATTCGGTTGTGTTTTGGTTGTTTTGGAAACCGTGCATGTAGGTCACACATTTTAGTTTGGCTGTTCATACCTCAGCTGTTTAACAGCTCACTCTGTGAGAAAGGAGAAGTTTCTGCTATTGTGGCTGAAAAACTTACTGTGCAGTTCTCATTTTCCTGGATTTGCTGTTACTCACCAGAACTGACCTTCCTTCTTTTCCAGAGCCCTCGCAGTGGCTTGAAGGAGCGGATTTATCCAGATGAGAGCCCAGAAAAGGCTGAGGTTCATGATACTGTGAGTACAAAACATAAAGTGTCACAACAGCATCTCCTGTAATGGCCCCATTAAAACCTTGCTGGTTTTCCCCCACTTTCTAGATGGAGTATGCATAAACTTTGCTTTAGAAAATAAAATGCAATTAAAATTGTGCAGGGAAAGTTAATTAGCTGAGTAAATGTTTATGGAGCTTAAGAGCAGGCCCGTTTAGAGGCGAGAAATATATAATAAGCAGTAAAACAGCTGGACCTAAAATAGGTAGAGCAGTTGTACACGTTTTATTCCTTGAGTCCAGAAGTAAAAGAAAACAGTCTTTTCTTTAGGACATTTAGTCGTTACAAGGCTGGCATTATCAGGGATGGCCTCAAGAGTAGGTAAAAGTGGAACATAGCAGAAAGTGCAGACCTATCTGAACATATTATTTTCTTCCTTAGGGTGACTTCTGAAGTATTTTTCCCCTCATCTGCTTGACTTTCCAAAGTCATATTTCTCCATTTGTACTAAGATGGCATTTGTCATATACCACATGCTTAGTGTGCTCATGCTGTAGATAACACAGTTGGTTTTGAATCATCTGATTTAATGTTTCTGAATGCTTGCAACTTGGGAGAAGCGTTCATAAAGGGATCTCACAACTGCAAACTTGGACAAGGTTGAGTAAAGACACATGGGTTTCCACTGAGTTTTGAGAAGGAGAATAAAAATGATAGTAGCATCTCTAACTTGGTAAAGAAGGTTTACTGTGCCAACAGAGTAATAGCACTGTACGTTTCTTCCTTCTCTTCCCTTGCTCCCCACTCACCCCAGGATTCCCAATCCAGTGTTGGAAGTCCTTTATCCCGAGTGCCGCCTCAGATCATTGGAGCAGAGGATGACGACTTTGACACTGAACAGGAGCAGGTGGGAATGACTTTTAGCCTCAGCCACCCCTTTTCCCCCTCAACCAGAATTCTGTTCCTCTGTGCCTAAACTACAAGTGCTCCATGACTTGTTTTTATTCAGCAGTTCTTGTGTGGTGAATGAAGAATTAGAGAATGTGATTCCTGTTATGGTTGCCCTTGCCAAATAAAAACTTTTGGGGAATTTATGACAATATGCCATCTTCGATTCTTTCTGTTAACTCCTCCTTTCTTCTAATAACTTCAAGCTTTCTAGAAATTCATTTGCCTTATTTAATTTTCTTTTCCTTATTTAGTTTCTATTAAGTTCTGCATTATTGTCACAGCAGCATAGCTGCTGGGGCTTTTGACATATTTATTCTGAGTTATTTTAGCTGTCCTTTGCTCTGAATTATATTTCATTATATTGTACTCAGTGTTCAGGAGAGTATTTAAAAGAAGTGTTCCTATTGTAAGCTCTTCCTGGGATGTTAGAATGGCATTGCAAAGGTTCTGGAATTGATTAGTTTTTATTTTAATTAAACAAATGAGGAGCTAAGCTGTTGGAACAAAGCTTCTTGTTTTTTCTCACAGTAGCTTTCTTGAATAATGCAAATAGTTTCCATGTATCTCTACAGATTAACGGACAATGCAGCTGTTTCCAAAATATTGAGCTCCTGAAGTCTCGCCCAGCTCACCTGGCTGTTCTTCTGCATCATGTGGTGTCCCAGTTTGACCCTGCAGCATTGGTAAGATGTTCTGGAATTGTTTCCCTGGCCCAAATTGGTAGTCTTAACCGGAGTCTATCAGGATCTCCTTGTTCTTTTGTAGCACTGTCAGTGACATGGCTGGATCGGCAACAAGAGAAATGCAGATACTGCAGGCATGAGGGTATTTCAGATAAATGAAAATAACTGTCTCCCTTACATTTAGCTGCTTACAAATAAGTGTTTAGCTCTTGAAAGCACATCATTCCA
Source organism: Mycteria americana (assembly GCF_035582795.1). Taxonomy (NCBI): domain Eukaryota; kingdom Metazoa; phylum Chordata; class Aves; order Ciconiiformes; family Ciconiidae; genus Mycteria; species Mycteria americana. Next base: position 3,665,948 of record NC_134383.1, read on the forward strand.
CCCTAAGGTGGTGGGAGGATTAGTTGTCTACAGGAAAGGTCTGATCTCCACACACCCCCCCCCAGGTTACCTGAGCAATCTAGATGGCTGAAGGTAGCTAGGAAGAGTTTCAATCCAGCAATGCTGAATTCCTTGAAATATTTGAAAGAAAACTTGGAATTAGGGGTGTTAGAAGAGTTCTCATGGTATCACTTAATTTCTTCCTCTCTCGTTTCCCACAGTTGTGCTACCTTTACACAGACTTGTACAAGCAGACCAACTCCAAAGAGACTCGGCGTGTCTTCCTTGAGTTTTACCAGTTCTTCTTGGACCGAACTGCCGTAGGTTCCAGTACTTTCTCTCATTTTCAAGCATATCTAGCAAGTTGACTTTTACCTTTCTCCACTCTCCTGAACTGGAAAAAACTAAGGAGTTATTTAAGTCCTCCAAAATAAAAAATTTTTTTGTTTAAATGTTACCAGTGAATACAGAAAAATGAGTGGTATATAGCTTCAGATGCCTGGTAACTCGATAAATCATGGGGAATGCATTGTCTGATAGGAGAAATAATTTTGTGATATGTAAGCAAGCTCTAGCTGTTATACATTGCCTTTTAGTTAATAATTGCTGCATATATTGATGTGGCTATTGCAAGGATTGGGAAATTTATGTGTCTGTTGGAAAGCATGAGAAGCTTCTCCAATGTTATGAATTGGACTACCAGGTAGTGTAGCAGAAGCTAGTGCTACATGTTTAGATGAAATAATCCTTGTGTAACATAATATATATTCAGGACGGGAGTCTTCCCCTTAATACCTTCAGGTGTTCAGGTTGTATGATTTCAGCTTTTGTGGGGATTTCCTTGTATATTTTGTACTATGTGTTTTATTGGGGTGGTGTTTGTTGTGTATGTTTTCCCAGTCTGTCTTCTCTTTTGCAGAATCTGAAAGTTCCAGTTCCAGATGAAATCTCCTTAGAACTAGGTAGGGTGCTCTTGCCTTGGGTATCTATTTCTGCAGTTTCCACTGGTTGAGGCAGTCCAAGCAAGTTTCTGAAATGCACTTGGGATTACTTCAAACATATGGTGTAATGTGTTACAGGGAGAGATGAATAAATACTACTTACGTTTCTTGGGGAGGGCATAATGTGTGCTCTGATAATGTGTAAGTGGTGGGAAGCATTGGCCATGCTGGCATGTATATTTTTTTAATATGATAGTGGATGTGACTGAAGCTGCTTACACTTAATGTACTGAAGTTCATATTCTCAGAAAGTGAAAGGCAAAAGGGTACTCTTGGATGGGTTAAAGTATACATGTGAGTGACTTTATTCTAAGGTGGAGAGGACTGTTCTCAAAAGAATAATCTATTAACTTTGCTCTTCTCACTTACAGACAGAAGGCGGCCAGAACTCCTTCCTGAAGAGCTTCATCGCCAGTTTATACAAACTATGCAAGATAAAGTCTGTCCAGAAGTTCAAAGGAATCTGGAAGATTTCAGGTAACAACAGTTGTCTGTGTCGTTTTCGTTTAACTCATACTCAGTCAACATGTCCAATACAGGGGAAGTTGAAACTTGAGGGACATAGTAATTCATTTTGGACTGAATAGGAAGATAACACTGGAGAGGACCTCCAGGGTCACCCTGTGACCAATCCTTGAATGTTTTTTGACACTCCGTTGCAAGTAATCAATTGCAAGACCAGTTTTAGAGCTTGGATTCTTCATTCCTTGAAGCTATTTGAGGCAATTTCAGAATATTATTACTTAGGTGATGTTATATAAATCCTTCTTACTAATTGTGTTTATAATCAGCTTATATCTTCTTCTTTTTTTTTTTTCCCCCTGCTTTTTTCCTCCCCTCTTGCCTTTGGGCATGGAATAATCCACTTTAGAAAGCTGTGATGGGCATATAGTAGAATTTGATAATTAATATGCCCTTTCATGTGGAGTCATAAGAGCTCTGTGCCAACATGAAACGTTATACCAAGACAAGTGTTCAGTAATGGGCTTCTTCGTACCTAAAAATGTTTCAATTGAAGTATATGCTCCAAATACACAGACTGGGATGCTGCAAAAAGAGTAACTACTTTTTCTTGACCTTTGCAATGGCTGACTCTTGATAAAAATCATGCAACTTTATCCCTCCGAAGGCTATCTTAGCTATGTTTTACAGCGAGCGCAAATGTTATGGAGAAATGTCATGACTTCTCCATTTTCATACAGAAACCAATAATGAAACCTGTTTGACATTGTGACGTTCAAGAGGTTGCTTTTCCTTGTTACAGGTCAGTATTCAATTTCAAGTGATGCTTCCCTCTCCCCGTTTTTCAGGCAGAAACGTAGTATGGGATTGACCCTGGCAGAAGGAGAGCTAACCAAGCTGGATGCAGAAAGAGTTCGTGACCGGAATGCAGTGGAGAAGGAAAGAGCATGTGCAGAACAGATTATTACTAAAATTGAGGAAGTGTTGTGAGTAATATTAAGTATAATCGTGGGGGTAAAAAAGGTTCTATCCTGAACCTGACAACAGGAGAGCAAAGGAATTGGGAACTAGAAGCAATTTGACATCACTACATTTACATTGCTTCCCCTGTTTGTTATCAATGTATGTATGAGTAATGATAGTGAAAAGTAAGCTAACAGGTAGAGTCAGTACCTCTTTTCAAGGAGGCTACTGTTCAAATAGCAGAGGAATTTTTTTTTTCTTTTAATGTGAGCTGAATCCAATTTTCCCCTGTAGCTTCAGAGCCCATTTTTTTTTTTTCTTTTAATGTGAGCTGAACCCAATTTTCCCAACTGAACCTTCATTTTTGTTTACTTCCCCCCGCCCCGGGACTTTTTAATGTTCTAAAGGACACTTTGAACACAACTGCTGATGCTCTGGGTGGATATGACTGGGTGTTAATTGGGTTTTGAGTTTCATTTTTTAATTCTTTCTTGTTTTTAGGATGACATCTCAGCCTTTGGAAGAAGACAAGAGGTAATGGAAGTTGTGTGGGCTGTCTGAAGTAAGAACCTGACTGCTGGCTCTGTGTCCTGCTGAGCAGGACGAGACAGCCCTCTGCTGGCTGTAGGCACAAACTCTCATTTTCTAAATCCCCTGGCATAATTAGTTTCAATTCGGAGCATCAAACTCTTGCTCTCAACCTCTTCTTGTTCTGAAGTTTGTTGCCTTTGTTTCATATCTGAAAAAGTTACTGTCGCTGAGAGTTCATGTTTCTTTTGGTTTCGTTTTGTAGCTGTTTCAATGTGGTCTAACATTTATTTTCTGTATGTACCTTGCCTTGTTCAGGTCAGTTTGTATGTATATAACCATCTGGGTAGCTTTTGCTATACTCTTTACAGCAACCTTACCTTATACTGTGACTTATTTTTACCATAAGTCAAAACTATAATGTGACTTCACATATGTATTTAGTATATCATTTTAGGACCTTCCGTGTAATTCTCAAAATTTTATTTTTACCTCCTAGGCTGGTACACCTTTTATATACTCCATCTTTTGTTTACAAGAGGACAAATTCTGATACTGGCTGAGACTTCCCCATTGTCTGTGCTAGTTTGTTTCATATTTAAAACAAAAAAAAAAGATGCCAAGTTATTTCAAGTTATTTTATATCTAAAACCACTTAATTTCTCAATAGAACCTTTGCATTTGACCTTTTACATTTTCTTGACAAAATGTATTTTCCCCAATATATTTCTCCTTACCCTTCATCATCTTTTTTTCTTATATACTTGGCAGTTCCACAATGCAGTATGTGATCCTTACCTACATGAAACACCTGGGAGTCAAAGTTAAAGAACCTCGGAACCTGGAGCAGAAGCGTGGCCGTATTGGTTTCTTGCCAAAGATCAAGGTAGTAGTGTTGTGGCCAGAGTGCATTTGTTTAAAGCCGCCAGGCATGGGTGCTTCATTCGAATTCAAAATCCACTTTTGCATGACACGTTAGAAGTTGGTATGATTTTACAGTCTTTATTGCTGCATCAAGAGGATCTGGGATTACTGAGCTGCACAGGAAACCTAACAGTTGCAATTGGGTCTACATACGTTTTCAGACATGTGAATTAGAAATGAGTTGCCTTCTTTCTTCCTTTATCTGTATGCCTGAATTCTAACTGCTTGTTTTTCACGGTTCTAGCCTTATTAAAACTTTGGCTGAGAAATGTTTCATGTAATACAACCTTGAATCACTTGAGGATCTCATTAAGGCTAATCAGGCTGTTGGCCTGTATACTTTAGTTTTCTTCTTGAGAAACTTGCCCCAAAACTCATGCTTCATGATGCAGGAAAGCTACTCTTCCTGCCACCCCCACTTTCCCAGTTATATAATGAATTTTTCCACCAAAACTCCATCTCTGTGGGTGTGTTCAGTCGTATCCCACAGTGTGGGGGTGTATCTGGTCACGCTAGCTACTTATTTTTGTCATTGTTCCAGCTTCCTTTGAAATGTTAAGACTGTTACAAGCAGTTCTGCACTGACAGTGTGAAAAGGTTAGCTCAAGCGTTTGCAACCTTTCTGAAGTGGTGAGATAAGTTGTATTTCTCTCTCTCAGATTAGAGTCTGTATGCTTGTGGAGGTTTGGAGTCATGAGATGTTGTGCCTTAGAGAAACAAGGTGCTACTGGTCGCTGTAAATTGGTCTCTTACCCTAGGGAGGAGAGTGGTTTTTAGCTCCTGCTAAGTTAAAAGCAGGGTGTGTGAGTGTTTGCTTATAACAGATGTATCTCTTAAGATGCTGTGGCTCCCTGCTGCTAACCCTGTTACGCACCACTCATAGCCTGTCTGTAGGCTGTCTTTGCCTCTGATGCTGCAGGATGTTGACCTCTCAATAACTTGCTAGAAATAAAATTCTCTTGTACCAAACTCCTGCAGTTTTAAAGCATTAGTAAATATCCCAGTAAATAACTGAATTTGAAGAAATGAGTGATCTGTTTGCTTTGCTTTTCTTTGTTGTATATTAACTGCAGCAAAGTATCAAGAAAGAGAAAGAAGGAGAGGAAAAAGGAAAGAGAAGAGGCTTTCCTAATATTCTGGGCCCACCGAGGAGACCGAGTCGACATGATAGCAGTGCAAGTATGTCAGACAAGGAAATATATGTTCCCTAACTACTAGTCTGAAAGCCAGATAAAGTCCCTGCTGTCTTTTAAAAATCCGTGCTGAAAAGACTCAGTAAACTTTTTGTTTTTAAAACATGTTTTTGAAGACACGCAAACCTAATTTTGTCCTGAAATGCTTCCTCTCTTCATTGCTGAAAACAGGTAAAAACTCTTTCAGCAATATAATGGCTCTGTGTTTGTTTAGTTGGCAGAGCCATGGAAATGCAGAAGCCCCGCCATCCAAAGCACTTACCTACAGCATCTTCTGTTAGCCCAGAGCCACCAGATTCTAGCAAGATGCGCCAGAGTGGGTCCTCCAGTGATGGAACAGATACGCCGTACCCACCTGCCAACCCAATGTCTCCTTTGGCAATGGGTCCCTTTTCCTCTCCAGAGGGAAGCAAGGACAGTGAAACAGGTAGGACGATACTAGCAAAGAAGAATGATTAAAGATTGTGTTGTGAATGGGATATGCAAAGCACAGTTCTGATGCAAAAAACTTGACAAATTAGGAAATGTTTTTATGTCATTAGACATGATCTTCCTCGGTGCTTAGTCATCTTTTCTGACTTAGTCTCTCATTCAAATTAGGAAATCTTGTTGTGGCCAGAAATTGTTGTTAGATGGGTTCTATCACTGTGGCATTGGATCATCTTACAGGAAAAAAGAACAGTCTCAGGTGCCTGCTTTTGTAAGCACAAGTCAGTGTCATCTGGAAACACTTGCCACTGAGATTTTTCTTACCAGCCTAGGAATTCAGTTCCTCCAGCTCTAAGCTGAAATGAGGCTGTGAATCAAGAGGCTATGAAGAGGCTGTGAAGTTCTGTGATGTACTCTAATTTGGTACGGTTCTTGACATTTCGTACTCATTCTCTGTTTAGGTTTGAGGCAGACTGGAGAAGCTCCACCTGCTAATGACTGTATGGATGGCACACCCCGCACACCTAATAATACCTTTGAATTCCCATCTCCTTTGGAAAACTTGCAGGAGGAGGAGGGAGAATCGGAGAGGTAACTATGGTACCCTGGTTGCTTGAGCCTTGGAAGAGAGTTGATATGACAATGGCTGTTGAAGCAGAGTCTATAAAACTATTAGTAACATCATTTGTATTAAACATTATTGGTAGAAGTAGGAAATGCTGGTCTGTGTCTGCTACTGTGGTAGTACTAGAAAACTCTCTATGTATCAGGAGGGTGAGGCAGACAGATGGACAAAATGTTCTAGTTAAGAGGTTAGGCCTTTACTCAGAAGTGATCCTGAAGGTCTGAGTAGGGTGAAATTCTTGCATAAGCTTCCCTAATAATTCCTTTTGTTCTTTGCAGAGTGGTTGACATGGGAACACCAAAGCCTTTTCGCAAGTGAGTATGCTTATGAATGTTTGAACTTCACTGAATTTGTTGAGATTTTAATAGGTTATAGAGTAGAATGCAGTAGCGTTCGTTGTTCTGAGCCAGTACAATTGTCTGCATGATCTTTCCTTTTCTTAAATAATGCGTATATGAAATGACACTGGTGTGCTTATATAGGACAGGTGGAGTGAATCATATGCAGATAAGCCCTTTGATCTGTGAGTGAAGTATAGTGATTGTTGCATCTACTGATTTGAATTGATGGGTTAGGGAGTTGAGACTTCCACATTTTCTTTTTAAATCTGTGTGTTGCTGTTAGCTCTGTATCTGCAGATAGGTGGAGGAAAGAAATTGTAACCTGCCTTTTCACCATCTTGATATTTGACTTCAAGCAAATTATTTTATCTGTATCATTAAAAGGAGTGTTATGGAAATACTGTAAGAACAGATATTCACTCTTAGTTGTTCTGTGAAGGGCAAAATTAGAAAATGTGCGTATAGATTCAGACATCTAACGGCCTCCAACTGTTATGGAGAGCGTATTCATAATGCTTTACAACTGATACATATACTTAAGATTTTCTCTTCTTTCTTTCTTACATCCATGCCTAAAATGGGAAGTATCTGATATGTTTTTTCACGTTAGGATGGACAGTGTTGGTTTCGCAGATGTACAAAGTGAAGATGAGCTATATGATTTTGACATGGACATGGACCCTCCCAACTGGCAGCAACTTGTGAGCAGAGAAGTGTTGATGGGGCTGAAACCCTATGAAATCAAGCGCCAAGAAGTGATTAATGGTGAGATGGATATTTTTTCCTAGCTCACCTAGCACAAAGTTGAAACCTGTCGTCTGGAGCTCTGAAGTTCCTAAATTTTAAAACTAGGTCTGTCTTCACTGATTTGCTCAAAGTAGTGGCCATCTACGACTTCTGGTTTGTAGAGTTTGTGTGAAACTTGTAATTGTTACTGAAAAGTATCCTGAGATGAGACTGATCCAGTCCTTAGAGGAGAAATAAAAAATATTAAGTGATTTGACACTGAAAGGCAGTTTGCAGTATCATGTTGTATAGAAGAAAGCAAGAGGTGCTGTCTAGACCATTGGAAAGCACATGATGCAAATAGAAAGCTCCTACCAAACTTGATCTTCAAAGCTTCATCTCAATTTCAGGTCTTGCAATCCTGCAGAACACTCTGTGTGGCTATATGAGCTGCTAAGAGCTCGCTGTTTGTTTGGGTTAAACTATGAGTCATGAATCAAGTGGCTTCTCTGTTCTTTCAAACATGGAAGTATAGCAGAGCATGGCTCCATTCTGGAGCAAGCTGGAATGTGGGCCAGCAAGGGAAGCGTTGGTGAGGGAGACTTTTGTAAGTTCATACTTCTGACTTCTGTTTGCTTCACGTTTGGATCCACATTGCCACACCTCTTTAAGTAGGTAGTTACGATCCTGCTTTCCCCTCTCTCTTCAGAGTTGTTTTACACTGAGAGAGCTCATGTCCGCACACTGAAGGTTCTGCATAATGTCTTCTACCAGCGTGTCACCCGAGAAGGGATCCTGAGCTCCAGTGACAAACGGAAGATCTTTTCAAATCTGGAGGATATCCTTGGGCTTCATGGTAAGAGCAGCTGAGGTGCCTTTCAGCTTTGTAGCCTCAACTGGAATTCTGGGTACAAGTATCTGAAAAATTTAAGCAAGTGACCCTGAAACAAGAGGCAGCCTTGTACAATGCTTTAAATGAAAAAGAATACTACAGCTGTTCTTCTTCTCACCCACAGTTTTTCCATTACTGATTTACAAAGATATTTTGATAAAGAATGCATGTGTCCAGTGTTTCAGATACTTGCTTTTTTCTTATCTGTGTACACAGACTCTCTTGTGCTGATTCATGCTTTGATAAAAGGAGCAATGTTTTGATGAATGGTCTTTATGGGTCAACGTTCAAAACATTACAACTGTTGTTGAAGAAAATATCAAAACAAATCTGAAAAGGTTGATGTCTTGCAGGTGGTTTTGAAGGGCAGCCCTTTCTAATTGTTTAGAGAAAGGACTGTTCAGAATCAGACTTTCAGCTTTGCCACTGAATAGTAAGTTGTATAATTTTATGCAGGTGACTTGAAGTGTGTTCTACATTATTCCTATGTTTTTAAAAGGGCAGTGATGTTGAGCCTCAGAAAAGATAAGACTGGAAAGGCTCTTAGGGGTCATTTGAAGACAGGTGAGACAGAAATGCAAAGGAGTTATATAAAATTTTCTTAGATATTCTGCTAAATTTATTATGTTGCAGGACACTTCTTGTTTTTTAATTTAATTGAAATTATTGCAAATATAGTCTTTTCCTAGAATAGCTTTTATTTGAAAATAAATGCTGACAATTAATATTTAATTAATTTATTGTAGCAGTATTAATAAAAATTCCTTTTTTTTTTTTTTCTTTTTTTAAAGTTGCATTGAACGATCAGATGAAAGCTGTCCGAAAAAGGAACGAGATGACTTCTGTTATTGGCCAAATTGGGGAAGACTTGCTTTCCTGGGTAAAATCCTTTTTTGCTTTCTTGTACTTGAAAATAATGTTTCATAGAATGAGAAACAGAGCCAGAGGTTAGTGAAGGTAATTCCCAGCTAATAGGAACTGAAGGTCATAGAGCTGCCATTTCTATGGAGCCAACACAGAGCTAGAGAATGAGGGTTGAAGGAAAGCAGGAAGAACTCGTAGGATTTTCATTTGGCTAGAGACAAGAGTAATTTAAGGAAGAAAAAATAATTTCCTTATGATGTGTGGGTAGAGTAGAAAGGTAGTTTTGGAGACATAAAGATGAGAGTAGGATTTTGAAAAATGTAATAGGACAATTTATTTCAGTAACACTGAAATGTAAGTCTTGTGTTGCCTGTGGTGCAGTTAAAAGATAGTTAAAAATATGGGTTTCCAATCCTAGAATTTACATAGCTGAACCTTTTCAGATTTATAGCACTGTTGCAGGCTTCCTTTTTGAGATCCAAATGACAAGAGCAGGAGTGATGTAGATGCTTTAAAAAAAATAAATTCTCTCTCAGGAATCTCCTGTTTTGTTGTTTGTTTTCAAGCCTGATTAATTTAGGATTGAAGATTGATCTGCTTATTCTTTTCAGCTCTTCATGCAGAAGTCTCTTGTGGTGGGGTTTTTGGTGGTGTTTTTTTTTGTTTTGGTTTTGGTTTTTTTAAATATCCCACTGTTTGTCTAGTATTCCAGAAAAAAAGGAAGAAAACAAAAATCAGATGTGGCTGGTAAAGAAACACCTCCAACCCTTTCAGTTCTTCTATGTATTATGAAAAAGGAAGAAAATACTTGCTAGAGCAAGCTAGACCTTAAGCTAATAGTTATATGCCCTTGCATAGTGTTCTGGCTAAGTGGCTAAAACAAAAAACACAGGATGTCATTCTCCAGAGTGAGTATTTTCAGGAGTTACGATGCTGCATCACAGACTGGGTAGCAGGAATGGGAAGAGTTGCAGTTGCAGTAACAGATTAACCATCTGTCATCTGCGGCACATTTCTCAGCCCTGCTCATGGCTATCATTTCCCCTAGCCATGTTTTTGTAATACTTTTGTTTAGGAAATAAGATGTTATGTTATATTCTGGTGTTTAAGCATGGGTGTCCTTGAGAAAGATGACAACCTTTGGTCTTGGCTTTGCTGACCAACAGTCTGGAGAATTATGTCTTGTCATTCATCTGAGTGCAGTTTTTTTCTGCTCTCCTTATGGCTGACAGTGGAGACATGGCACTGTATTCTCCCTCTGAATCAGCACTGCATTTATGGAAAGGATTGGATGTGCTAGGGCTGGAGACAGAACTGTAGAGTTTGAGGCGCAAAGGGGTTCCTCAGTAGACTGGGAAGACGAGGCCTTAAAAACAAGATGGAAATTACTTCTCACATTTTGCCAATAATTCCTGTCTTCCCCGGTGAGACCAGTTCTGCTATGTGGCTGTATGTCTGTTGAAAGTGGCATGTGCTGAACTTGAGTCTATCTAAATTTGGCTTTCGTGGCTTTCTGGCACAGTTTAGTGGACCAGCAGAGGAGAAGCTGAAACATGCAACTGCCACATTCTGCAGTAACCAGCCCTTTGCTCTGGAGGTCATCAAGTCACGCCAGAAGAAGGACTCTCGCTTCCAGACTTTTGTGCAGGTGACTTTTATGCAAGGGTTTGAGCTGCCTGAAGATGTGGCTGGTGGCCAGCATAGCATAATGAATGGTTGTAGATAAAGTTGTTATAATTAATGGCATCATGTCTAACATTGTCTTCAGATCAGGATCATTTCCAATACTGTATTTATCTCTGCTAATCATTTCTGGAGGGAGGAGCCTTTAATTCTGGAGAACACAGAATGTCCTGATAGAATGCGGAAAAGCACATGCTGTCCCAGGCAGGAGATGGCATCTTACTTGAGGTGGCTGTTTCCCAAGGATGAGTGCTTCTGTGGAAAAAAACTTCTTATAGTAGTGCAATTTTGATGCATGCCACGGGCAGAAGACAGATGATATACACCTATTCTGCCTGCCAGGAAAGGGGCTTGAATACATGTGGCATTGGGAGGAGAGAACATTATCTTCATTACCACAGGCTGGGAAGAACTCCAGTAATACAAGGGTTGAGGTTATATTGAAAATGTACTGTAGTTTTGCTATAGCGTGAAAGCCTAAACTGATGTCTTCCCTGTATGGCAGTGACCAAGATTGATTAGAGGTGGTACCAGGCCTCAGTGAAGTAATGAGGGAAGGAAGCCACTGCTTTTGTGATGAGCCTTTCCTATATATAATTGCAAATGGAGAGGGGATGTGTTGTCTGAATGATAGATCTTGGCATTTCTTGTCTTGTATTTAATTACTGGAAAGTGAAGTAATAGACGTTTATGTGATGAATAGATGTTACACGTTCAGGTAATTATAGTCTTAATAAAAATGACAAATGTAGTTATTGTGCTGTTTAATTTTAGGATGCTGAGAGTAATCCACTGTGTCGCCGGTTGCAGCTGAAGGATATCATTCCCACAGAGATGCAGAGGTTGACTAAGTACCCCCTTCTGCTGGATAACATTGCTAAGTACACAGGTAAAGCCTTTCCGCTAAGGTTTGTGCATGCATCTCAGCAGGTTTTTTAGGCAAATGTGGTTTCAAAGCATGTGTTGAAGAACAGTTCGATTTTATGGGTCAGTATCTGTTTTCACTGAGACCTCACTGCTGCCTTCCACGCAGGAGGGCAGGTTAAAAAAAAAAAAATTAATAATAATAAAAAAAATCCAATCTTTGTGTTTAAATTAAATTCATTTTCCTTTGTAGAAAAAAAGAAAAGGAAATTAAATGTGAAATAAGTGAATGACAGCCTGCATTGGGTTGTAGTGTATGTAGAGTGCAATATAATCATTTAAATGTAGTTTTAAAAAGTGAGGGGAGGGGAATGCCAAAGTTTTGAAGACAAACCAAACCACGCTGCTTATGAAAGTTACTGGCAAAACAACTTGATTTGCTATTAGTTTTTGAAGAAGGAAACCAGGAATTCCTGACCGTCTCCTCTCCACCCTCCAGTTCCTAGCCTGTTTCTTCGTTTTACACTGACTTTTATTGTTATTAACAGTTTTTAATGATTATGACGACCAAATGGACATGAAGAAAATATTTTCTCTGCACGCTTATATTTCTGATTGTATAAAAGTATGTGATAATGTCAGTACCTGGATTTACATTCAGAAGAAAAAGAAACAGAGGAAAAAGTGTGGGTATCGTGTAACTCTTCCTTATTACATGCTCTTAGCAACCAAAACTTTAGGAACTTACTGAGAGGCAAGTTGCATTTGTGCTGTTGTTTTGAATAGTCATTAGCATGCCTATTCTTTCTGTAATTTTCTAGATATATTTAACTCCTTTCTACAATCTTGAAGAAGGAAATAACTAGAAAGAATTCAGTCACTGAAGATGATACTCTATTTGTTTCAATACATTGGTTTTCAATAATAAATATGCTCTGATAAACATATTTTTTCTTGAATTCAAGACATTAAGATGGCTAAATCAAACTATTAAGAAAAAACACATTTAAGTGGAATTCCAATTTCCATGTAGATGCATTTGAGAGAGAAAAAGAATAAGATCTTCAATAACAGAAATCCCTAATCATCCATTACGAACATAAAAATGTGAAGAATGAAGAATCTAATAAAAACCTATCAAGTTAAGCCATTGCTTAAACAAGCTTGGATAGACATAGGGCATACTTCTGAGCAAAGATGAAAAAAAGGAAAGTATTATAGAATCTAAGCAAAAATCATGTAGTGTTAAGGCTTGTGGCAAATCAACATGTTTCTTTAAGAAGAGAACAAAAAGCAGATAATACAGAACAAATTGGTTTTTATAAGGTCTAGGTTTCCTTGTTATTGACCAAGGATGTGTTTTTGTTGGTGGAGGATTTTTTGTTTTGTTTTGTTTTTTAAATTAATCTTCAGTACTATTTGTTCAAAATTCCCAATATCTGGGGAAAAATGTACGGTCAGAGTGCAATCTGACCTACACCCCTAAAGTCTGACATAAAAACAACCTTCATATAAAAAGCTTGAATGTTATCAATATATTGTCAGCTAAGAATTTGAAGGAGATTGAACTTGGAAAAAAATACTTTCCTACACAGTAAACAACAACAGAATCTTAATCTTCCTCATCTGTTGAATCTCTAAAGCACTACAGAACATTTTCATGTTCTTACAGAGGGTGGAGTTTAGCTAGGATGTGTTACACTGAAAGATATTTCCAGCATAACATGAAATATGATTAATAATGATTAATCATATGATTATAATACCATGATTATTGATTAATATGATTAATAATACCACTAAATGCCTTTTCAGGTCTACTAGCAGATACCTGCTGCAGTGTAATTTCATTACTCATAAAAAATATACTGCATTTACAAGTTCACTCTAATCATAATTAGGAAAGCATGTGATACTCCATTATTCTTGATGTACTTGTTTATCTGCCTGTTAACTAAATTCTTAATGTGGCTTGTGGTAGTGAGAATTGATGGGGTTCACCTGTGTCTATCTGTGTATAATCAAGTGACATTGGCTAGAAAGGTAACTCTTGTTTGCTCTTGCTGTAATAAAAGACCGGTTTTTATAATCAGGCTGTATGAATGTAGCCAGAGAGACTTTTTTCCTAAGCTGTTAAAATAAATACAGGCTATCTGGATGGAAAAAGTTATTATGTAACACATTTTTTTCAATATTTTGCATTATGTTTCTTTGTCTGTTTCTCTCTCTTCCAAAATAAATAAATAAAAAGGATTGTGAGAAATGCAGAAGCCAGTAGTCAGTTGCCGAATCCTGGGACTTTGGCTAGCTGGCTGTGTGTGATCTTAAATATCTACCCCGAGACTCTCTCTGTACCACGGTGGAGTCTTACTAAACTTTTTAGATTTCTTAATACTTCTCAGATTGATGGTTGTGGAGCAAAAGGTTGTCACAAGCCCCTCAAAAGGGAGTGTAACAAATGCTGTGCTGTGTACGGTGCATTGGATGCCGATGTCTGGTGCAGGGCAGAATGAATTCTGTCCTGTCACAAATCTACTTTTGTCATTTCACCTTTGAAATGAAGTGCTTTTGTTGATAAGCTATCCTGAGAATTTAAGTTCTCTTTCTCCAATTTGAGGTCAGCAAACTGTACTAGACTTCTGACTTTTTGAACCTTTATTGGAAAGCATTATTACAGTTCCTTTTTCTCTTGCAGAACTGCCTGAAGAGAAAGAGAAAGTGAAGAAAGCAGCAGATCATTGTCGTCAGGTCCTTAACCACGTGAACCAGGCTGTCAAAGAGTCTGAGAACAAGCAGGTAGGAGGTGAACAGAGTGAGCATCAAGAGTTGGGGAGAAGAGAGCTGAAGGGCAGAAAGCTGTTTAAGACACCTAGAGTCTCCATACTAGTGACTTTATATTGTGCTTAAAGATGTTTTTGCGGCACAAGTATTCCTGTAAGAGGAGGAATCCCAGGCATTTGGGAACATGTGGAAGTATTCATGACTGCCTGCACTCTGACGCTAGTGAGTTTTGCTAATCAAAGTGACCATCTTCATTGCATTTTCTGCAGCATTTGGAAGATTATCAGCGTCGTCTCGACCTGTCCTACTTGAAGCAGTCTGAGGATCCCATGATGGATGAGTTCAGGGTGAGTGACAAAATTGAAGCAATCTCTGTGTAAATGATGATTGCAACCGTGTTGTTCAGTTTGTGGCTCTTTCTACTACAGTCTTCTGACAACAATCAAATGGTCTTTGGAGATAAGTATTTCTATACAAAAATTAAAACCATTAGTCTCAGAAATCTGAGTTTTGCTGCCTTCCTGAAGATCTCTCTGGATGTAACAACTTGGTTTTGCACATAGAAGTGTTGATGAAGCTTGTGAGTTCTGTGAAACAAATATTAATGATCTGCAAGCTAATGCACTTCTGTATCACATGAGAGAGCTGGTGGATGATAAACCTTATTATGGATATATATCTCACATGATGATGTGTCTTAGGTGTGCTGTTGGAACTGGGGAGGCCTCAGAGAGCCAAAAGTTGGCTTTAAAAGAAGAGCTTGTACACAGACTGATTTGTGTAGGAGATCCACAGGTATAGCCAAATAAAGTCTTAAGTCCAGTGCTAAAAGTACTGTGTTTCAGGGCCCTGTAAATTCTTGCAGTTACGTTAGTCAAGCTGGTTACTTGCTGTCAACATCCTTGGAGCAGGACTAACTTTATGAAGTGTTCATGTTTCAAGTGAATGATGAGCACCAATAGGCACTTGCAACTTAAAACAAATATTTTCTTTTTTCTCTCACATATGTTCCAAAGAGGTAGCTTCTACACAAGGACTCCTCTCCCTTCACTTCTGCACCTTTTCCTCATGATTTGGTACTTTATTCCCAGTTCTTAATTTTTGCCACTGTCTTATTCCTGTGTCTTGTATAGATTCTCTGTTGTTTATTTATCAGTCCCCTGTCTTCTCCAAAGTTAGTGTGTATCCAAAGAAATTTTTATATGAAGACTCCTCTATAAAACTGTGGCATGTATCCTTCCACAAATAAACTTGCAAGCATTTAGTTAGGAAATGAAGAGCTCGCTGGCAGTTATGAAATCTTGCTGTCATTGATTGTAGACTCTGCGACTTGGAAGGAATGACTTGTGAAAATTGTCACTTCTACTTGCTTGCAGATCTAAATGTCACAAGCACTGAAGTGACTGAAGAATTCATTGACATTATAAAGTCCATCAGATCAGTGGAATAATTTTTATATCAATATATCATTTGTAGACACAATTGACTTGCAAATCAAGTGCTGAAGCATTAACCAGTTGTAACACTAGAACTGCAGACTTTATATGGGATATTGGAAAAACTCCTAGAAATCAGACGACATCCTAATGCCTTAGTAGCTTGACTTAGTACGAAAATTGTCTACCCTGTGACCCCAGTATCTGCAGAACAGCAGTGAATGAGGAAGAGTGATACAAACATCTCTCACAAGATTTTGGTTTACAAGCATACCCTACTCCTGCTCCACGTTTCTGTTTCCAGACTGGGTTTTAGCTGCTTGTCTCCAAACTGGAGTGCCTGTTCTAGCCTCCGCTCTGACATTCCCATGCTTTACCATTACTTGCTTCCACAGAAATTTTAGTGCTACTATTTTTCTTTCCCCTGGTGACAGAACTTGGATCTAACGAAGAGAAAAATGCTTCATGAAGGACCTCTAATTTGGAAGGTTAATCGTGACAAAACTATTGGTGAGTCCTGTTCCATCAACTGACTTAAAGTTGGGTTTGTGTGTGTTTGCTGAGGAGGAGAGAAAGAGAAAGCGTTTCTGCAGTTTCCAATTATGATTCTTACTGCCACCTATAATAGTGCCTGTGTGTTTCTCAGAGCTGATTAAATTATTCTTGTCAGTTCTGAAATTTGCTGGAGTGTCATTAAGGCCATGCAGGGACACAGCAGTCAGTCATGAGATGATCCAATTCCATCTGTAGCTTTCTGCTGTAGTTTTGATGAGGAAGATTTGCAAGCTTTGCCTAGAATGGCATAGCACTGATTACTGCCTCTGCATGAGTAATCAAAAATGCAGCCTTTTTCTTTCTGCAGGGGTGTCATATAAAACTATGAATCTTTAACTCATTCTGGGTTCTTTTGCACTCTGTGCAGATCTCTATACTCTGCTTCTGGAGGACATTCTGGTGCTGTTGCAGAAACAAGATGATAAACTGGTACTGAAGTGTCACAGTAAAATCTTGGCATCGACAGCTGATAGTAAACACACCTTCAGTCCTATCATCAAATTGAACACCGTTCTGGTTCGTCAGGTGGCAACAGGTCAGTGTAACCAATTGAGAAAGCAGAAGAGGAAGCCAAAAATGAAGATTAGGTCAGTTGAGGATAGATGTTTTTGTCTAGAGTTTCAGAGTAGAACATGGAAAAATGTGTAGGCTTAATTCTTGGTTGTCCAACATCTTGCTTTGTATGTATGAGCTGTTTAACTTCTTTGCATCAGTAATAGGCATGGCTTGAGTTTTAAATAGACTTCTAAATTAGACTTTAAATAGACTTCTAAATTAAAATAGTCTGATTGTATTAGATGAAAGGTACTCTAGAAATTATTAGGAGGGAAAAGAAGAGAAATAAGCCTGCTTCAAAATGGTTTGGGCGGTAATGGCTCTTTTCTTTCAGGACTAATAGACAAATTTCCTGGATAGGAAAGATCGATGTTTGTATATTATTGTGTTGGAGGGTTATCTCATGAACTCTTCTTTCATTGCTTCTGGGATTGGGGTTATGCCCAGTTTTAGGAATTTTCAGAAAGCTATGTGGGACAAGGCATCTAGTTAAATTCTTTCCTCCCTGTGTTGCTTCAGATAACAAAGCTTTCTTCGTCATCTCCATGTCAGAAAATGGCGCTCATATTTATGAACTGGTGGCACAGACCGTTTCAGAAAAGAATGTGTAAGTAATTGGTTCAGCTCCACCTGCTGCTTGATTTGTTGTACTTGAGAGATCTTTTACATCTGCTTGCCTGTAGTAACTGTGCAGGTGTCCATGAATTACCTGAGTTCCTTCTCTAAGCTTAGCTGAAAACATAGCTATGTTGGCCTAAGTAGGAAGTATCCAAGGATAGCTTCTCCCAACTTACAAAAAATAGGGGGAGAGTGTATCCACTTATGTTAGTGAGCATGTGTGTGTATGTGTGTGTATATATGCACACGTATGTATTAAAAAAAAAAAAAACAAACCACCCCATACATATACTCAATGCTTCTGTTGTTGTTGCTTGCTGTCTGGCTCACTCCAACGCCCTTTCTGACCTCAAAAATGCTTTTCTTTACCCTTGCAATTCTGGTCTTATGTGACTGACTGCCAGATGACTAACTGAAATAATCCTGCAACTTCATGCAGAACCAGTTAGCCTTGCAGACTTTGATACTAGCATCATAAGCACCCCAGTGCATGAATTGGATTCCCTAGCTAAACACTTTTTTCCTCTTTGGTAGAAATGTTTTTCTTCTAAAGTATAAGCAGGGCATAGACTTATTTGTATGATACATAGCAACTGTTCTAGTGTGTCATATATGAAACTCTTCAGTAATATGTGAAATGTTACTTAATGCTTTTGTATATATTTATATATAAAATAACTGCCTCACCTGACAACTCCTGCTAAGGTCCTGTCATTCATTTCCTTCTGCTGAAGAGTATCCTGGTGAGGTGAGCATTATGCTGTGGTGCTTCACTTGTGGCTGCAAGGTATTACGAGGAATTGAATGTAACAGAATTTAAAAAAAAAAATAAAAAATAAAAGAAAAAGGTATTTCTGTTGATAAGGAAAGCAGTAATAATATTAGCTGGATTTAAGAGGTGTTAAATAGAGAAGTATTCGTTATGCTTCACATCTTGCATGCTTTTATTTGATGTTTCTACTGCAGATGGCAGGACCTCATAGCTCAGATGGCAGGGACTGTAAAAATGGGGAGTACCAGAAGAGTGATTCCATTACCACAGTCAGGACCAGGCGAGTAAGTAAAAGTTGCTGGAGGAAGAAGGGCTGGTTTTTCTTTTTCCTGTACCCCTTCTTCTGCTCAAAGATTGCCAGACAAAGCATGGATTCTTATGCAGCGACTCAGATATATGTGACTAAAAGGTTCTTTCCTCCCTGCAGAGAAGAGCGTGAAGAAGAGGAGCAGCAGAAGCTCAAAGAGCAGCATGACATTCCTGCCAGTAGTCTACAAAGTCCAGGTAAATGGTATCAGTAGATTTGCTACTGATGTGCCAAGGAGCGCAAATGTGCCAAGCCATATTCCTTGTGGCTGGGGGATCTTTTGGTAGCTTTGACATTTTTCTGGAAAGGAATGATTTCTTTACAAGTCATATAGAGGACTGATACTGAACCTCTTCGAAACATACCTCTCCCTGTTTCCATCTGTCTTATAAATTGATGGGAAAGATTCTTTTTTCCCCTGGAAAGAATTGGCCTTATACAGTTCTTGAGCATGGGCTTGGTGATTTTTAGTGTTTCCAGAGATTTCTGTGTGAAGCAGAATTTTCTGCAGTTTATCATCATTTTTGACACAGTTGTTTAACCTGGCTGTATGTTTTCTGTTTACTAGATAAAGATTTGGGCCTTGAATCTCCCTTAATACTGAATGCTCAGTCTTCTTCGCCCATCATGCCTGAAAAGTCCAAGGTAGAAAGTCTTCTTGTGTCAGAAAGACAGTTTGATAAAGTGCAGCAGGCAGACCTGACACTTAAAGATTCTTCTGCATGCTATGAACACACAGCCACCAGTTTACCTTCAGTATCAGAAGGGCAGTGGGCATTGGATGCATTAAGAAACTGTAAGTATCTGTGGGCAGTGTCTGGTGGGTTGTGATGGAAATTGTTAGGTCAACCATCTAAATCAATGAGTTAAAATAAAATCTAAAGCCCATTTCTATTAAATATCAATTCTCTCTGTGCTGTAGATCACAGCGTAGCAAAACAAAATGGATCTGACAGCAAGGAATTCTAAGTTCTGAATTAATATACTGGCCCTTTCTTTGGCTTTAGGCATCTCATTGTTTTTCTGTGGCTTTCCCATGTATAAAATGATGGTGGTAATGAATTGTTACTTACTGTCCATGAAGTGCTTTCATGACAAAATTGTATTGCAGAACTTTGTGCAGTGCTGTACAGTGTCATTGCTAGCCAGCAGTTTTTTAAATGACAATGCAGTTAGCCTGTGGACTTATTTTCATAGCACTGGAGCAGAATAGGAGAGGTTGCATGAGTTGCAGAATATGATTTTGTGTATTTTTTTGTAAAATCCTGCAAACAAGATTGGATATATGGGAGCTTGACAAAGTCTAGGTTCAGATTTTCTGAGGACTTAAGAGGTGGTTGGATATAATTAGATCAATACTTGTGTGCGTTGAAAAGAAACTTTCCTGATGGACAGATTATTCTGTAAAATTGTTTATAGAAGGTTTTTAATCACTTCTTCTGTTCTCCAGTACACCCCCTTTCAGAGGAAGAATGCAGGGCTATGCAACCTACTCGATCAGATCTAGCAGTGCAATTCCTAAATATAACTTCCTAAAATTTGAATGAATTCATTAATCCATATATCTCTTCTTGGCAACTCTGAAAGGGACACAAAGTCCCTCAATTGTACTTGGAGGAAATAGTCTGTATTGCTTCTGTGTGGGTCATTTGCTTTTACCAAAATGCAGAGCATTCATATCCTTGGCCCAAATTCCCTCTTCCATCTCTCTGTACAAGTAATGACAGTTCTCTGCAATCTAATAGTTTATCTTGGATCTTTTGATCCATTTATGCTTCTCCTTCTTACAGGATTCAAAGTCCTTTTCTAATTCTGAATGCTGTACAAATGTTCTTGGCACTTGTTTTCAGAGACCAGTGAAAAGATAATCTTAGTCTCAGGCTGTGTAAAGATAGTATTAGTGACCTAGCATCTCATGACTATTCAGACTTAAAAGAGCAGCCCTCTAACAGCAGCAGTGGGTCACTCACATTTTGACAAGAGCCTTCCACGTTGATGAGTGACTGTTCTGTTGTATGAAATCATAGCTTATCTTGGGTGTTACATGAGCATTATATGGTGAGAATGAACAGTGTTCTTATGCTCTTGACAGTATCATATTTTTGTTTTGAACAATGTGTCCTTATTATGAAGTGTTTGGTTGGGATAATTTGAGAGCTAAAGGAATGTGGGTTGAAGTTCAAACAAGCATAAATTTGCATGAAATTGTAGGGAAAATGTGCCTTCAGGTTTTTTTGATCTGTCTTTTCAAAGTTGAGTGGAATATTCTCAATATATGCTTGTTTCTCAGGTGGGAATCCCCTATTACGGCCATAGTTTTTAGTTCATTTGAGGGCATGGGTAAAACCCGGGTGCTTACCTGCACTCCAGCTTGCTTGCTGGATAATTTCAGTAGATGATTTCTCTGTTTTTCTCGAAGCAGGATGGAACTTGTACTGACATATTTGCTTTCGCTTGTAAGGTAAAATGTGGAGTAAGGCTTCAGACCTTATATGTTTATTTTTATCCCTGTTTTTCCTACCAAGAGCAATGAGAGAGCTGGCTGCTATGAGAGAGACCTTTTTGAAAGGGTGGCCTTTATGTCTAGATTAATCGCTGTTTAGGGAGGTGATGGTCTGTGAAGCCTTGTGAACGTTATCTCTACTTGCAGTGGGCTTGCTGAAACAATTGTTGGTACAGCAGCTTGGCTTTTCTGAGAAGGGGACCCTTGAAGACCGGCAGCGCTTTCCCAGGTTTAGGACCGTTTCTCAAGAAGCCCAAACGGAGAGTGGAAGTGAGCCTGGACTACAGCACTCTGACAATAACAAATTTCACCAGCCTGGAACAGACAGAACACTTCCGAGAACCGGAACTAATGAATCCACAGCTAGTTATGGCCTCCGGACTTCAGCTGAATCGCCAGCTTCAGGGGATGCCATGCAGCTGATAGTGAGAGACCCCAGATCAAGTAGTAACTCAGCAATAGACCACATGAGTATGAATCTGGAGATCTCAACCACAGAGCTGGAAGGGGTGGGTGCTGATGAAAGTGGGGAGCATTTTTTTGATGCTCGAGAAGCTCACAGTGATGAAAATCCATCTGAAAGTGAACTAATGGGAAGGAAGGAGGAAGAGGATGTGCAAATACGGATCTCAGGTGAGCATATTTCATTCACTCATTGCATGATAGTCTGTGTAGATTCAGTATTAGAGACCTGAGTTCGGTTTTAAACTGAAGATACTAAAGGAAATCACAGTATGTTTTCCTCTCTTGCTTAAATGGTATAGGACATTTAAAGTTAACTCTCAGTCCTTGGCAGTCATTTGAGGCCGGAAAAAGGCTGTGCAAACATGTACCTAATGAATTTTCTATTTTATGAAAGGAGAAGCTGAAATACTGTGGGGTTAATACACTGTGACAGACTGTAATTACAGAGGCACGGGCACAATGCAAGCTCTTGATTGCAGTTGCCACTGGACCACTTTATCTCTCAACTGACTGTTGGGACCCGTAGGGAAAACGTTTTCCCTGAAGGCAAAGCGCTTCCTTAGTCTGTACACACAGAGCCCCCGTGACTTGTGCTATTTTGTAGATACTGTGTTGGCTTCTCCTGATCAAGCTTCAGAAAAGAAACTTACAGTTTAGCTTTGCACTGTTAATTGTTTCCTGCAACCTTACCTCGATCTGAAGCTCTTAAAAGCTTGTTATTTTTGTTATTTCTATTAGTAGTAGTACATACGGTATATTTGGTAGTTACCTGAGCAGCATCTCAAAGTATATCTATTCTAGCCTTCAAGAAGGTTGTAGAGCTGTTAACTCAGCAGAAAACTAACTCTAATACAGCAGCTGTGAGCACTTTCATGGGACTTTGCGCACTTTGTGTTTGGAAAGTCCTGTGATTTTGACCAGCGGACATGGTGACACTGCACTAAATTTAGCACACAAGTTGAGGTTTATCTCATGTGCATGTTGTAGTAGAAGTAGCTACTAGTAGGTAGATTCTATGTGACTATTAGTCTTGAAATCTCTTATCCGTAAATATGCTTTTATTTAAAAATTGGATTCTGTCAATGTGAGTAAGGCAATTTGTGTCTGAATGCTGCCTTCCAACTACATATTGAAAATCATTTTTCTTTCCCTGAATTACTGAGACATTTTAAATTATTAAAACTGCACCAACAACTTGAAACATCTAATTTATTTGTCACCTTCTACGCTGTTTACTTTCTTAACTGTGCAGGGACATAAAAATAAGATTGACCTGTTTTTAGTTAATTCTGACTCCACATGCTAGCTTTGCTGTAATACTGTAGAGAAATTATTTAATATAATCCTATTGCTAGGTGTAGGTTGTGAAAGCATTTCTATCTATAATTGCTTTATCTTTTAACATATCATCAGCAAGCTAAATTTTAAAGCTAACCCATCTAAAAGCATCCTCAGTACCATAGCTAGTTAGTGGAGGTTAGAAATCTAGCAGTCTAATTTGCCGGGTACCATTAGTGTAAGTGCAGGATTTTCAGACATTATAATAGAAACACAGATTTTGGAAAAACAGAAAGGTAGGCGATTAGCTCATCTAATCATGTAATTCTCAAACTGCAGTCCAAAAACTAGCCATGATCTCTGAAGCCCAATTCAGAACTAAACTAGTCTGGTCTGATATAATCACTATTCTGTGTAGTGCTCATGAATGCTTTTTCTTATCCATTTTAAAATGTCTCAGGAGATGGGCCTCTTGCCACTTATCTTTCTTAAAGTCTGCTTAAACTGTCTACAGTTCAGTGGTTCTTGGTGATTATTGAGCTGGAGGTGTTAGTAAAAAGCTGTTCTCTTAACAGGAAATTATTTGATCCTTGATGGATATGGAACAGTGCAGGAGAGCTCCACAGATGAGGAGGTATCATCTCTAGTTCTCCAGTGCACTGCAGGTGGCCGTACCTCTTTGGACTCTGCACAGCAGCAGCCACTTTCCCCACGGGACACCCAGTCAGATGGAGGAAGCTCCCCGTTTGCTGAGGAGATGATGGCCTCACGCTGGGGGGGAGTGGAAGAGTCCTGCTCGTTTGTAGCAAGCCCTCACTTCTCTATAGAGTCACGTGTGCAGATGATGCAGTATATTCAGAAGATAGAGGATGACCTTGAAAAGTTAAAGGTATACTATGTTTCTATTTGCAGTATCAGTGTCTTCATATTCCTTTGGTTTTGTTTTAGAAAAGAGCTTAAAAATAATTTTGAGGGGGAAGAAAGGCAGCCATGCCTCTTATGTCTTTGGTTCTTATCTCTGGAAGCTTTTTGAAGCAGAAACTTGATGCTGTTTTGCTTGCATTAAGTTGTGGGTTACAAGAAGCAAATAGTTCTGCTAGAGCTAGCGGGTATGTATGTTGCTTTGATTTGAATTTGAGAGATTCTTCAGGGATAGGACAAAGCTGATGCAAGCCTGCAACAATGGAGTTTTGAAGGGGGCACTGACCTAAGGAATATGAATTCCTGACATAAAAAGACTTATCAAATCTGTTGCATACTGCTGCTAATGTCAAATGAAGGTGCTAAGCTGCAGAAGACCAATAACAACGTTTTTAGCCTCACTATATTCAAAATGATTTTGTGCGTGTGATGGGGATTCTCTATACATAATAGCCATTGCTGTAGAAGGTTTATAGCACCTTGATGTATGAGACATACTAACGTGTTAAGTCAGTAGCCAGCCTGTAATTTAACTGAAATTGGAAAAGAAAGTGGAATATTGCATGCAAATGTAAGGCCTGATAAAGGAGTTGAGATCCATTGTGGGTCACTGTAGCAACATGGGTGATTCCAGTCCACTCACATGCAGTGAAACTTCTCTTTTCCCATTTGGAGCCCTCTTTGTTCACTTAGTAAATAGAGAAACAGCCACTTGAGTTTTGGGGGGTTGTTTTGTTTGTTTTGTTTTTTAGGAGGTTGAGGAAGACTACACCATTCTCCGACGCCAAGGGCTGGCTGGATCAGCCTCCACGGGAGAGCACTCAGGTATGTAACCAGACTGTAACTGGTAGCATATACCATGTTGGCTTCAGACATTAAACAAAGAGCACAAAGTCAATTATTAATGTTTCACACGCACAAAAAAAAGGTTTCACCTACTTCAGCAGCTCTCACAGGGCTGAGACCATGCTGATTCCAAGAAAGGTCAGTTGAATCCATTGAGACTCACATGTGCAGAGGAGCTTGTTCCTTCCTCTGAAAAGGTTGTTTGCAAGCTGTCTCACCCCTACCTGCCAAAGACCTGCATCTCGGGATGTACAACTTCCCTTTCAAAGAAGGCTAGATTGATGTAAAGTCCCAAAGGAACGCTTCTGAACATGTGAAATGATTACAATCTGTCTTCTCTTTCTCTGGGGTGTCTCTGATGCTGTGTAAAGTGGTTGCCATGGGTCCCTTTAAACAGGCCTTGGGCGTCCTAGAGATGTAATTGCTGGAATTACTAACAAAGGTCTTAAGGTTAGATGGGCGTGCTGTCTCTCACATAACATGCTTTCTCTGCTAGTACTAGTGTTCAGAAATGTTAGACATTCATCTGTCATTGCACACACCCCCTCTCATCACCCTTTTTTTTTTTCTTTTTCTCTCCCCCCCCCCCCCCCCCCCCCCCCTTTCAGACAAAAGCTAGTCATGTTTTCAGGAGTGGCTGAAGATTGGATGAAGAGTATCAGGACACAGCACCCGCTGTCTTCCTTGTGGACTCTGAGACAAGAGGGTTTGCACCATCCAAACGTGAACCATACTCTATGGGCATGGGGTGCTTTCCCTGTGGGGCATCTGCACTATCTTGTCAGTGAGGGAGTCTATTCTATTCTGCTCCTCTCCTTGCTACCAGAAATCCATTTTTCAGAACAGAAAAACCAAACCAAATGTACAGAGCTTTGGGTGTAGGATATAAAAATGTATTTAGACATTTAAAAAAAAAAAAATCAATGTATTTATTTGACTTCATTCCGTGTATCAAAAGCACATTTTAATTTTTTAATCTGCCTTTTTTGTTCTATTTTAATTGGGTAGTGACAGTTCTAGCCCTCTGCATACAGTACACCCTGCCTGCCACCGCTCCTGAACCAAAAGTCAGGTCTGAGGGGAGAGGGTGTGCCTATGTGCAAGTGTATCTTTACTTCACTGGACTGGACTCTGCACTCCCTGCTGGCAATCAAACTGCCATGCGAAGAGCTACTTATGAAGGTGTTAGGATGACTTGTGGCTGGAACTATCTGTATTCAACAATTGCATGGAAACTGCTCATGTCACCACGTGTAACACGAATTTTCCATGCACTAAATAGCCAGGCACTTGAGATGGGCAAATTTTCTTTTTCCCCTCTCCCATTAGGGGTCTCCTTTGTTGACATGCAAGATTAGACTGGGAGAGGAGAAAGATAGGTTTAATTTTTTTCTTGACTTTGTTGGCTTTGATCATTGTCTCCTTTGTAAAGTGATAAAAATACTTTGACCTGCAGCACTTTTGTAACTCTTCTCTGGATCAAAAAGAAAAAATGCAAACCCAGAAGTGTTTCAAAGATGTGGGGCAGATCTGCCCCTGATTCACTACTGAATGAATAAGGGCTGCCATTTGAGTTAGCCACAGGTACTGCTGATTATAGGGCCAGTAAGTTTTAGTACCTGAAAGTATGTCTTGCTGAGGGCTTGGGGTGGTTTTGGGGGTTTTGTTGGGGGGTGGGGTTGGGCTGGTTTTTGGTTTTGTGGTTTTTTTTTTTTTTTTTTTTTTAAACTGATTTGTGCCAATGTGTTCTCACTGAAACAGAGATGTGCAAAACAAAGAAGGCTGAAACAGCTCTTTAGTACTTCCTTAGGCCTGTTCTAATGGGTTTTGCTGTTGGAATTCCTTCCAGTCTGGGAACAAGATGGTAACTATCAGGCTACCAGCAGAGCTAACGCTGGACAGCCTAAGCTGGCTGTGCCTCTGCTCTGAAGTTGGTCCTAGGACAGGCGCTTCCTGCTTGGCATAGGGTGGTTCAAGCTGTCCCCGGTGTCACAGACACAGTGAATACAACTGCTAGTGGAAAGTGTGTAAGGCAGTCTTTTTTGCACCCTCTTCCTAAGTTTTAAACTATTTAATGAACCCAAACTGAACAGCATGCCAAACCTGTAAATCCCATTAACGTGTCAGAACTGCTATAGCATTGTTTGCATCACTGCATGCATCATGAAGTGCTGAGAATCTGTATTTGGTCAGCATAAAGATCATACTCCCTGCTCCTTTAAGACAAACATTTTCTCTTTAGCTACTGGCAAGAAATCAGATCTGTCCTTTGTCTGCTCACATAGGAAAACACAGTTCTTGTTCTTCAGATTAGAAATATGCAAGGGATAAGTTCATGTAAAGATTGACAGAGGTTGAGCGGGGATGATTTTGGGCCTGATGTTAAAGTTGGAGGCATGAGCCCTTATAGAGTAGGGAGGAGTTTCTCTTGTTTTAAGAGCCAATTGCACGAAGTATCATTTTTCACCAGCGGAGCATTACACTGCCAACACAAACCAAAGTGTTCTCTTTCAGGCTGGCAGGAGCTTCCTCTTCCTTGGGACCCACTAAGGCCTGTCCTGTTGCACCTGTATTACTGTAATACTGTCAGTATTAGCCGAGCACTTCCATTCTTAGTGGGTGGGATCTCCCCTCCTCACCTTCAGCCATACGGTTCCTTCGGTTATAAACATCTAGAATTCTTCTGATAAGCCCCAAAACTAGAATGCTGCCTCATGCTGATGTGACATCTTTTACCTGATCCTGCCAGAAAGAGGACTGGGCTATAGCCAGCCTTGGTGTTTAAGGCCCTTTTCCCTTAAATAAAAGGACCCTTGTTCTCTCCCCAACTCCCCGTCATCAGTTGGCATGATGCTTGCCTGGGCCTACACACTCCAGAAACAGGAGCAGTTATTATGACCTTAGCTGTCTAAAAGCTTTCCATCAGGCTTCCATGGTTGATTGAAAATTACCACTGAACGCTATCAGAGAGAGCTGAGTCTGGCGTTTCAAGAGTATGCTGGAAGACCAGCAAAGATGGGACCTCTGAAGGCCTGGTTGCTTAATTCTCTTTGCTTGTGACTGAAGACAAAATCCTTGGTTCTCTGGTTTTCTTCAAGTTGCATGAATTTCAAGGTTCATGGTGAGCAACATACTGCATGAGAAGCATATAGCTGTTTGGATGGGCCATGGGGGAGCAGTCTGCCCATGCTGCCTCTGACTTTTTCACCTTTGCATAAGCATTTTGTAGCATCATCCTCCACTACATTGTTTCATCTCTAATAGATGTAGCAGCAGTGAAAAAGCTGGGAATGCTGAATGTTGATGTTGCCATGCCATCCTTACATTTCTGCCTCCAGACCTGCTGGAGTGGAATTTTCCCCACCATCCCCTAATGCTACCTTGGACATAATCCACTGGGAAGTCAGGTGCAGTTCTGTCCCTGTCACCCCTCAAGAAGTAAAAGGGGAAACATCCAGACTTTATGCCAGGCTAATGATGATGGCAGAGAAGCCTTTGTGCTAGATGAAATGGACAGTCTCCAGAGCAGGAGACTGCAGAGAGCTTTAAGGAATGTTAGAGAAGACCAACCCATTTGAACCCAGTTTTATGGGCAATATAAATAACACACTGTGCTCTGTCCTGTTTGTTTTTTGTTTCAGCTGGCCTTCTTATGCTACATTGATCATCCTCACAAATAGGGCATTACTCCTCTAGAAGAATGGTGGGGTCAGGTGTTTGTTACCTTCTGAGAGCAGTAACCTGGAATAATGGGGGATTCCTTTTTCCTCTCTAGCACATCTGCTGTATGGCAGACCTCAGGCCGTGTCTCGCTGTGTAGAAGGAGCTGGAACTCAAATGTACTATTCAGAATTCTCACTTGGTTTTTTTTCCCCTTTAAGCCATAAGATCACCCTTTTTTAAATTCCAGTTTTCAGTGTAAGGAAGTATTTTCATTTGCCCCTGGCTGGTGATCAATTGATTGTACGTTTCCTTATTCAGACTAGATAGCAGAGCAGGACAACATTCTCTAGTTTGTTTGCCCCGGCCCCTCCTCCTCAATGGTTTGTGGTGGGGTTTTTTTTTTCTTCCCCAAATACAGGATGAGCAAAGGTTTCTTATCTTGAGAACAAAGATGTAATATAGCAACCATTCTTTCATATCCTTCTGAGAAGTGATTTCTCTTCTGCTGTTACGGGATATAGTTCAGGGACAAGCAAAAAAGTCAGATGGGTGCTTTCTGGAAAGGGGAGTTTCCTTCTCCTGTAGAAGCATAGAAGAACAAATGCTAAGCTGGTGTTTGATCACTCTGATTTCTTGAACACACCTTGTCTGTAGGGAGGAGGGATTTCTTTGACATCCTATAGGTGGGATCAGAAAGAATGATGAAGAATGTAAACCTTAAGACCTGAGAAGTCTAGATGGTTTTGGTCAGCCTTCAGACAGCACTATGCCCATTTCCAGTGTTTTCATAAAACTTAGATATTCTCATTTACAGCTACTGTCCCTGTTATTAGAAGAGGGGTCTGATGCTTCAGCGGGTGACCCTTGATTATAATCTCAGTGCTTGATGGTATCTGGTATTGTTTTCTCCCTCCATTCCCCAAAGAAATCCCTTAATTCCCTCCTCTCCCCCAAAGGTGCCAACTGACAAGCAGATGTACTGCAAAAGGGATACTGCAGCCAAAACACTGCTGTTTTATTTTGAATTAAGTCTTGTGGAGCTCTCTTCATACTAGAATATTTTTATTTTCTTTGTACAACATACAATCATGTACTCTTAACAGAGATTTACTTTAAAGAGAAGAAAAAAATCTGGAAGTATTCTTTAAAAAATACACAAAAATCTTTATTAATAATCTTGTATTTTTACTGATCATGTTTGAATGTCTA
This sequence comes from Mycteria americana, assembly GCF_035582795.1. Taxonomy (NCBI): domain Eukaryota; kingdom Metazoa; phylum Chordata; class Aves; order Ciconiiformes; family Ciconiidae; genus Mycteria; species Mycteria americana. Next base: position 3,695,352 of record NC_134383.1, read on the forward strand.
AAAAGACTTTATTGTTCTAATTATCCAGATGTATGTTTGTAAAATAGCTCTTTTATGACTTAGCTGATAAGGTTGTATGTTTCTGGAATTAAATATTGGTCACTTAAAAAAAATCTGTTTTCAGGATCTGGGAAATAGAAAATTTAAGCGTTTCAAATATCATTAAATAAGCTTAAAGGAAATAAGTTTTGTCTGCTGGATTTTTTGGGGGTGGTTTTGCTTTAATTGCCTGGAGCGTTTGGCAGGACAAACTGTCTTGATCGGCAAAGGAAGCTTTCGTCTGCTACAAATGACCTTTCAGAATCTGTTGTTGCTGTTGCAAATGTGGGACCTCCAATTCTCCCAGTTAACACAATTCTTATTGATCAGTCACTCTTCCTTGAGGAGAGAGCAAGAGCCTCCTGCCAGCAGCTGTGGAGATGCCCTCCTGTGCCGAGCTCTCCTGTGGACACTGCCTGTGCCCAGCTGACTGGCAAAGTGAGCAAAAATGCTGCTTTCGTTGTCTGGTCGAGGGAAAAGGGTCCTGTAGTTCCGATGACTGACTGGTTCCCCTCCTGCTGTGCTGTCTCCTGCTAGTTTCAGAGGAAATGTTTTGGCCACTTGAACAACTTTGGTTGATGAGTTCACTCTAACTGTCCGTATCTCATCCCCATCCTAACCTTGTGAATAAACAGTGCAAGAAATGGATGTTTCTGGACTTGGCAGTCCCTGCTTAAAGAGCTTCTTGTAGCAGTGTATTTCATTTTGTGTGTCTTCTCCAAAGGTCTGTGCCCTTTAAAAAAAAAAACACCGGGGGGAGGGGGGATCTATTGAATCTCAAGAGATTTTAATAAAGTCTTAAAAATTCTGACATTGAAGGCACCGTACTTAGACTTTCACAGATGCTTAAGTACCTTGACCAAATTTCTGCTGGTCAGAATGAGTTAGTGCATATCTAGTCTTTTTCTAAAGTCAAATGTGCCTCCTGAAAGAGTTGACGTTCCAGATCAGTAAGTAATCAATGCTTCTGCGCCCATCACATTCTAGACTTGTACTTCTTTGCTTTGTGTTGGTCTCAACAGCGGTCTTACATGAAGGCTATAATCTAACAGGGTGTCTGCATATGGTATATAATATGAGTATCGTGCTAAACCAGGGCAAAAGAAAGCTCACAAAATAAAACAACAGCAGAAGAGTGCTTGTTTGGGAGCGGCCTTTTAAAGGGTGGTGGTGTTTGGTTGCTTGCCAAATGCAATCTTTATTGAATGCCATCTTTATTGTAGAGGGAAGAATATCCCTATGTCTTCCCTTTAAGTGTTGACCAGTAAGGAGGAATTAGCACAAAACATCAACTAGAAGAAAACAAACAAATCTGCCGCTTGATCTAAGCTGAGAATGATACTTCAGGATGTTCCCCAAGGTAAGTGACGCCTTGGTTGTGTCTTGCACAGCTTGTGCTACAGCTGTGGCCATTCTGTTCGGTTTTGCAATTGCGAGATGTGATTTGGAAGTGGAACGTTGCCCTTTGTAGTGAATTTCCTACTTGGGTGCAACAACCCGCTGTTGCGTCCACTGGAATGCTTTTTGTTCGCTGATATTTCACTCTTTGTGTCACTAACAGCAATTTAATGAACACTTTAAAAATCTAACGTAGCTGTCACCATTAATGCTCTGGCTCATCTTATCATCTTTGACAATTAAATCTAAGCAGTGACTTTCGCTTTCTGTTTCAAGTCAGTTTTGTATTCCCGTGCTCCAGCACTTTACCTGCTGTAGGGGTTGCTTTTAGGTTTCTGGTGCTAGTTTTAAATCCAGCCAGAACCATTACCCAATGAAATTAACTAAGTTGGTTTTATTAACTTACAAGCTTATTCTTATTTTTAAAACGGAATCTCTTTTGACAGTTAGGAACTGTCAGTATGTAGCCTTTCAACGTGATTCTAAGCTTGCAAATTCTTATCATTTAAGTCTTGCTGGACTAATTTTTCCCCCTGAAGCATAACTGCAGGCATTTGCTGTTCAACTAAAAGGCTGCAGCTTTATATCAAATGTTAGCTGGATTCCATTGGGCTTAAACGATAGTTTGCTTGTGTTCTGTAAAGTGAATCTTCTTCCTTATATATGTCTTTTGGTTTTAAACTTTATACCTTTGAAGAAGTTTGGTTTCTTCCAGCAAGTTCTTTTTGAGACTGCCTTCTCTGGAGTGTTCACAAAGACAGTGTGTATGTGTGCAGCAGAACAAGACACTTGTTTTTCCTCTCTAGACTGCTCTGTTTTACCAACTTAGAGTTTCTAGAAGATGAAACTTCACCCTTGTGCTTGGCAGCCCTTGCCCCCCCTTTACAAGATGTGGGATAGAGTGCCTATGGGGACAGTCATAACAGAAGCTATATTATACTCCTCTGTGTATCAGTGCAGGGGAGCACTCGAGGCTTTTCATTTCCATTCTTTTGCTGGATATTTTCCCTTCACTAGGATCAAATAGAAATTTGAAAGAGAACTGAAATTGAAACTTGCTGTTGAGGGAACTTGCAAATTTTTTAATAGGGAACATCTGTGCTAAGAGTTTTGTGCCAAGGCCTCTGTTTTGTTGTATTATCTACAGAGGATGCTTTACATGAATCCCTATCGTTTTGTGATATTCCTATCTTTAGCTTTTGACTTCCCTGGAAAGTGATGCACTAACATTTCTGATAGACAAGCTGATAAAAATAAATGAATAAAAAACAAGCACCGAAGCAGAAAATAAACAAAATTAGGTATATTTCCAAATGTTTAGAGTCCTCTCCCCCCACCATCCCCCCAGTATGTATGTGAAGCTCCTTGAGAGATTATAATAATTGGTAATCTGAGCTATATTATGCTTTCCTAATGATGCTGTTTGTGTTTTGCCTATTTAAATGTTATTTTATATATTCCCTTTACGGTGCTGCTGTAAATAAATGATTCAAAATAAACAGCTCAGATTTTGCTTTGTGTCTTGAACTCGATGATCTTAAAGGTCTTTTCTAACCTAACCGTTTCTATGATTCTCCTGCAGCCTCTGCCCTTGAATGCCAGCTAGGGAGGGGAGAGAACTGTACTGCATCTTTTAGGGCTCTTTCACATCCACAATCGTGGAATTAATCTCTCCTTGCTGCCTGCCATAGATAGGGAAGGAAGACACAAGAGAGGATTGTAAGAATCTTATTTCAGATGGGTTTGTGTCATTTCTGGGTTGTGTTATTTAAAGTATTGCGGTCATGCAGCATAGCTCCCAGAAACCTTGGTGTGTTTGGTAATGCTTGTCCGTGAATCTCTCTTACGTGGTAATGCCTGACAGTTCTAGCTGGGACTGAGGACTTCACTGTGTTACAAACTTTACAAAACCAATTTCTGGGCCAGAGAGCTTGGAGTCTAAGTGAAGTGGCAGTGTGTTTTGGAATCCTGAGATGTAACAGTGCTAACTTTGCAATGCATCTCCTGTGCCACTCACCCCCCGGTCTTTTTTGTGAAGTGTCCCTCCCTAGTCTTTACCTAGGTGTAGGAGTATTCACCTAGAGGTATTTGCCACTGTTGCTTGCACACCCGGTGATTCCAGGGTCTTTTTGAGCAATGAGGATGGCAGTTCTGTCCACCCACCACCAGCCCCCCAAAAGGCAAAAACCGACTATTTATTCCATTTTGTTCCAGGAAACATCTTTTGGCAAGGGTGGCCTTCCTATTTGCTGAAGACTGGCTATAAATTACCCTTTCTCTTTATCAACTAGTCAATGGATTTTAGATTATTGTTATTGTTTTCCTTCTTCCAAAGTATTTATGAAGGTTGGCATAAAATGGAAGTTGTCCCGTCCCTGGCATGTATTCTTTGCTGCTTAAGTTTGATTATCGTGAGGGTAGGTTTATTACCAGAGAAATGGACCCAGGCAGGGCACGGCTCACAAAAAATGAAAGCTTGGATGTGTTTACTTTAAGTGTGATCCAACATCTAGATGGTAAGCACATGAGTGTAATGCTACAGTATGGGATTGTTACGTAGCGTGTGTCTGTGTTAAGGTGTTGGCTTAAAAGATCTTCAAAAGTTCTTAGACACCTGTGATTTAAAAAGGAGAGTCAGGATTGCTTCTGAAGGAGAGGCTTAGGCAGCCACAAGTTTTGATACAACTTTCAGCTCTACACTGGAAATCTCGGAGCAGTGCTGCCCAGAAAGCGTGAGATACGACAAAGTAGGAAAATATGGCTGCTACTGTGCGAGAGACTTCAGAGCCATTCTGAAGAGTTGGAAGCGTTGCAAATTGGTTTCCAGCCCCATTAACTGATGACCACTTCTTGGAAAATAGTTCTGGGAGAAGTGTGTTCCTTGCTTGAGATGCCTGTGCAGATTCCTCCCTGCATTTCTCCATACTGCAAACCAAAAAACAGACGGGGCTCCCTTCTTCAGTCAGTGAGCATCTATTTCTCCCCTTCTTCCTCACCAGATGGGAGTTTACAGCTTGTGCTGGTTTTGGCTGGGATAGAGTTCATTTTCTTCATGGTAGCTGGTATGGGGCTATATTGTGGATTTGTGCTGGAAACAGTGTTGATCACACAGGGATATTTTTGTTATTGCTGAGCAGGGCTTACACACAGCCACGGCCTTTTCTGCTCCTCACCCCACCCCACCAGCGAGTGGGCTGGGGGGCATAAGAAGCTGGGAGGGGACACAGCTGGGACAGCTGACCCCAACCGACCAAAGGGCTATTCCATACCATATGGTGTCATGCTCAGTATATAAAGCTGGGGAAGAAGAAGGAAGGGGGGGACATTCGGAGCGATGGCGTTTGTCTTCCCAAGTCACCATTACACATGACAGAGCCCTGCTTTCCTGGAGATGGCTGAACCCCTGCCTGCCCATGGGAAGGAGCGAAGGAATTCCTTGCTTTGCTTTGCTTGTGTGTGGCTTTTTCTTTCCCTATTAAACTGTCTTTATCTCAAGCCACAAGTATTCTCACTTTAACTCCCCGATTCCCTCCCCCATCCCGCTGGGGGGAGCGAGAGGCTGGGTGGGGCTTGGTTGCTGGCTGGGGTTAAACCATGACACAGCTGCAAATCATCAGTTGAGCTTCTGGCAGAATAAAATGCCCAAAATATCTCTGCTGCTTTCTTGCACCAGTTTGTTTGTTTCCAGATGTCTGCAGCTTATTCAGTGTGAAGTATTTTCCCTGCTCAATATTTTAACCTTCTTGTTGATATTTACTCAGTGCTGCTGAATAAACTGTATTAAGTGGAGCTCCATGGATGGGAGAGTAAATCTACATTTCTATCAGCTCTCTGGAGGTTTTGCAATAATTCGTATTATCTGAGGTTATTGTTATACTAGGATATTAATGAGCACATCTTCCTTCCTCCTGACTCTTGAAGCTTCAATTCAGATCCCACTTCTGGTACTAAAACAACATCTCAGTTCTGAATTAGCATGGAAAGGAGAAAGCTTTGTGTTGGCCTCTTGTCAGCTCTGGTTTGAAAGAACACGTTCTCTTTAGTTTTATAAAGATGTATTTGATACAACTCCATCTGTTTCCCTTTGACCTTTGTGATGAGAAGGAGATTAAACACTTCTCTGTGGGTCTTCACTACATTTTTAAATCCTGCTGGAGGTTTCCACTCCTCCTAATTCTACTCTCTCCTTTTGAATCTCTGAAGTCTCATTAGACAGCACAGAGCAGAACAGATGCCCTCCCTTTTCTCTAGCAGTTCTGGTGTTGGTTTACTATTCAACACAAGAACTTGATTATAGAACTGCCTGCTCTATGTTCTGCTGTGCATGCCCTTTACCTAGTATTGCAACTCCAAATACTGACATTTTTTTAGCCCTTTTTTTTTTTTTTTGGTAACTTCTGTCCTGGAAGAAAGAGGTTCACAATGTTTTGAAAGCCCCTCTGACCCATTCATCATCATCATTTTAGTGGATGCATGCAGCAGAAGTCAAATAGCCTCAATTGTATCTTATATTGAACTCATCTTTTTTCCTCTGCAATTTCTTTATTCCACTATAATAAAACTACCCCTGTCACTGCTGAGCTATTGCTCATCTGTCTCTCTCTATAACGTGAGCTCTGTATCTGGTCTGGAGTTGGCAAAAAGAAAATGCTTATGTGAGGTAGGACAGTACCAGTCCACCTTATGAAAAAAAACCCAACACCCCAAAAAGTATTTCTTCCATGCTGCCAATGCTGTTGCAAGTAGCAGCTGCAGCCCACCTGGAATGGCAGTGACCGTGGACGTCCCCTGTCAGTCACATACATAGGAGAGCTCGTAGTAGCTTAGCCAGTATTAGCAAAGGAGCAGGGAAAGACTCTAGTCTTGGCTTCTCTTTCTTCTCAGTAAACCCAGTCCTCCGATGGCACATGTTCCTGCACCAAGGTCTGCATCTCAGAAGCATGTGCTGGGGTGGCCGCCTTGCTCCAGCTGCTCCTCTGGGACTCTGCTCTGCACTTGAAATATGCTTAAGGGACTTGGGGGTTGGATTCTCAGCAGATCTAAATCTTTCTGTTCAGGTGACCATGCTGATGCGCACCATCCTAGGCCTGAGCCTTTGTCTTCTCTGCTTTACTTTCTTAACTCTCCGGAGAAGTATTAGTGCTGGAAAATATCGTGCATTGTGTCAATGAGAAAAATCAGAATGGGGTACTCGGAGCTCAACTCAGAAAAGCATTCGCCGGCTCAGGAGAGCTTGGTACATGGACTGGCCAACCCTGAGAGACAAGTGAGTCCAGGGCATCTACGGTTCCTTCGGACACTGGAGAGATAAAAGGTGGCTCTGCATCTCTGAGCACCATTTCCCTGAAGACCAGAGGCTTTATAAATTGGTGGAGGGTTAAGGGCGGACTAATGTGCCCCACAGGAGTGACAGCCAGAGCAGAGACTTCAGGGCTGGAGTTCCCTGAATCCATCGCAAAGATGGGGAAGGCGCAATGCTCTTCCTGGGTTCGGAGGGCGAGTCAGTCGATGTCAGAGCCCAGAGCAGCTAAATCAGCGTCTCCTCCTCTCCAGGCTGTGTCCTTAGTCCTTGGACCAGCCTGCTGCTGAGATCTCTGAAGTCAGTTTCATTCTTCGTTATTCCCTTTTCTTAATTATTTCTCACCTGAAAGTCTTAATCTTTTGCTTTCACCACATTTCAAAGAGAGGTGGGGTTTGTGGTGGTGGTTTGGGTTTTTTTTTTTGGTTGGATTTTTTTTGCCTTGCTTTTCAAATGGCTGCTTTTATTTTTCTTTGGTGTGTGAACGGAATGCATACAGGAGAAAACATCCTTTGATGGCAGTAATTACAAGGAAGAGAACATCAAAAACCAAGGAAAACTAAGATGCAAGTGAAGATAAACCCTTTGCAAATAATCAGTCCAATATTTATTATTGTCTGAAGAGGATAGATCTCCTTGTGAAAACAAGGGCAGTGACTAAAGGTGGTCTGGGTTTAGTTCTGAGATGTGCTACACAACCTGTGTGATCTTACTGAAATCGTGTCATTGCTCCAGCCCTCTGTTTCCCCTCTCTAAAAGGGCAAAGCACCGCGCATGCTTCTTTGAACCTTCTTTAAATGCTCTGATCTTCCAGGATTGTCTCCCTGTGTGTACAGCACCTGAGAGGGTACGTAATCAATCTCTTTTGGAAAGGGTAGGCACTAACTATATACATATGTATATATTTATGAGATTAAATGGTAGTTAATGGAATGGGTTGCTTTCAAAATCAGGGATAAGCAGAAGTGTAAGGATGAAGGCTGTTAATAGGTAAGATATGGCCTAGAAAGGACCTGAGACCGAGTGACCCAGCTGTTGGTTGGAGCCTAACACTGGTAGCCAGGAATTTCAGTGAACGGGGGCATAGCGCTGCATTTCAAGCGAAAACGATCACTGCGATCGTAGAAGTAGCTGGTGCAAGGTTAGTAATGCCAGTGTGGCAGCAGGGCCTCCACATCTCCGGGAAACAGGCCTGTAAGGCAAGTCATCTCTCACCCGGAGCGCCTGGGGAATCTGCATGCCTGGCTGCGGACAACAAACCAACGAAACGCCAGTGGTAGCCTCCACACTTCTTATTTCATAGGGCCCGGATCCTGCCACCACGCGCGCACCTCTTGCATTTTATGCCGCGGGCGACCTGGCAGGGGCACATCCTCGCCCAGGGGAAAGCTTTGGACCTTTGTGCGTTGGGGGCAGGGAGTTACACAACACAGGGTGCGGACCAGCCTCTTCAGCTGGGATTACTAGTTATGCCCCCAAATTTTGCATCAGGATCGCAGATGCCATTTCTGACTTTAGCTCTTTTAAATTCACACACATTTTCTTTTGCATAAAAAAGAAAGCAAACAAACTGTTCCACAAAATGTTCCTTATTTATCTAACTCATCCTACTAACTTCTTTGAGCCATCTAAATATATATATATAATTAGATGGGCTTTTTTATGTAACTACCACAAGATACTTACTCCGCTAACCGGTTCCTTCAAAGCTGTTCTTATCTATAAAATTATCTAATTTGGGCATGTTCTATTACCAATAGAAAGTTGTTACGAACCTTGACGAAAAAATCTGGCACATATAAAATAGATTTATTTTTTATATTTCAATCAAATGAGAAATCTTGCCTTTTGCAATGTCTTTTATCCCCAGAAATCTCTCAGTACTTCATGCATTTGACTGACTCTTTTTTACAGTGGTACTGTTATTTACTCTTCTGCTGAAATATAGCCACCTATGAAGATAAATGTAGCAGTTGTTTAAATGATTCACGACTCAACTTCACGTCAATTTGAGATCAGAGCCCCTCTTAGTGCAACTGAGAGGGAAAAGATAATTTAATTGCTTAGATATATAATACGCCATGAGGTAAGCAGTGCGATTACTGATGGTGGCTATTTCCCCCAGATGTTTGGATCTGACGTTAGATTATTCCATGGAACAAACAGCCTGTTGTTTGTGAAAATAGGGGCAGACGGATCCATATGCATCACTGCAGGCTTTCTTACACCCTGCGTGGACACAGCTAGTAAAGCTACTGTCGGGGAAAGCATGTTTTGGTCTGGATTGAGCTGGACCTGCAATAGTACAACTATTGTTTTGAGCTCCCGTTTTGGACAATTAACTCATTTTCTAAGACCATCTGATCTCCCTGCTGTGCCTTGCTGACCTTAGGGAGCATCTTAGCAGTCACTCCCAGAGAAGGAGCTTTCAGGGCTGTCTGGTGCAGTGGGGACCAGTGCTCTGCCCTGAACACCCCAGAGGGTCCTTTGTCTCTGAGCCCTGGGACAGATGCTGCCTCTCTGGCTTTCGAACGTATCAGTGTCTTTTCCCTGTCTTTCTGTGCCCCTGAGTGTAAGGGGGATCCCAAACCCTCTGTAATCTTTGGTTTTATAGTCTTACAACAACAATAGTTCCTTCCACAAACAGGATTTTCTACGTCATCAACCTCCCTTGCTTTTGCAGGCACCTGTGTCAGATAACCTCATTCATAAAATGACCAAACTCATTTTAAAATAAACTACTTGGATGGCTTCCCTCCCTCTCCTCTCCCCACACATGCTTTGTATCAGAAGGCAGTTTCAAAACCTTTCTCTTATGGTTAGACTCCTTTTTATTTCCAAACCAAACCAAACCAGATTTATTTGCAGACAGTTTCTACTGCATTTGCTCCCTTACTGAATTATCTCAAGCACAAAGATCCCAAAAGGTTTTAAATAAAACACAACTGTCTCAGAAACTGGAGAGAGTAAACGAGGTTGGAAATAATTGGAATCCAGCTATCTTTGTTCAAACTTAGTGGTGAGACTTGCAGCAGGAGAGACTGAGCTTTTCAAGAGCGGGCAAGGAGGAAAGAAGGGGGAGGCAAGGGAGCAGGACTGAGCTCAGCCATGCTGTCCTTCACTCTGTCTTGCAAGACTCATGGGACGGGACCCGTCCTGATGAGGTGGTGAGGGAGGGTGTGCAGCCCCTGTTGTTGAGCTGGAGGTTTGCCCATCACAGGTGAGGGGACAGGAAGGCTTCACACTGCCTGTCTGGAGAGCAGGGTCAGGCAGCACATCTGCCTTCTGCTTTCCAGGTCCCTGGAGACCACAGACAACTATCTGGATAGCTGTATCTTCTGGACTGCTTGCTTTGAGGTAGCTCTCACCTGCTGTTGGCTGACAAGGGTGCCCTAACTTTTGTGATTCTGCACTGATTTATACCGTGCCAGAGGATGGCTCAGGGAGCTCTTGAGGCGAAGGCCTTGATTAGCTTTCCAGGTCTTAAGTTACCTTCTGTGAGTATAACAAGGCCGAGGCTCCAATAATTGCATGAAGGACTTAGGGCTATGCAGAGATGTACCTGAACTATGCAAAAGATGTCTAAAAGAAAGCCGGGAGGTTGCACAAGCAAACCCCTCCAAAGGCAGGAGAGGGCAGGAGCGAGGAGGAGGATGCAGCATCGGGCTGGATCATGCCTGCGAAGGGCGTACAGAGGAAGCCCTGCCTGGCTCAGGTGTGGTCAGCGCTGCGGTAAGAGGTAGGCTCTGCCTATCTCCCACTTCTGAGTTTGCACAGAGATGGCTCTCGGTCCGGAAGCAACCCCAGCTCTGCCAACCAGAGCTGTGTGTTCCTGCCTCCCAGACCCCCGCTGCCACCTGCTCTGCCCGTCCTCAGACACGAGCAGAAAGCAGGGCCCCGTGCAGTACTGAGCTGCGGCCCAGACAGTTGTGAATCTGGACTTCGAGGGCCACAACCGTAAATTAAAAGCAAATGCAGCCCAGACATAGGGAAATGCTCTTCTATTCTGAGAATAATAAATGCTTGGAATGGCCTGTTGGGCAGGGTCACTGGTGCAAAGGCACAGGGATCATTCACAAAGCAATTGACTTGTAGCTGTTGTCCTAAGGGAAATGATGTGTAAAAGGGATGAGCTCAAAGCACCCTGTGCCTGTTACCTATGTATCTTATGAGTAATTTGTCTCTGAAGCAGAAGCGTGTTTTTTTTTTTTTCTCCTGTGAAGCTGATGCTTTTCCTCCAGCTTATTTCTTCTCAGCAGGAGCGGAAGATGAATTTCTGTCAAATAATAGTTCATTGCTCCTAATGCAAGAGTCCAGTTAATTGATGGTTTAAAAGCTTTGCTTTTCTCACTATTAAAAACAAACAGGAAAACAAAATTGCAGTGTAGCAGGGAAGGCTGGAGCATTACAGCCTACAGGGACACTGCTTTGGGAACTGACCGTCTGGTGCTGCATTTCTCAGCCGTGCACTGTAGGACAGGTCCTGACTGTCCCACTCCTGCCAGTTTCCCAGTGCTAGGTGATGTCTCTTGCCCAGCATGCAATACTGTTCAGGGCACAAGGAGGAGACTGACATTTAATATGAAGATTTTAGGAGCTGTGGGCAAAAGTATCTCACCCTGTGTCCTTCTCAGGCAGTGCAGAAGGAGGGGACACGTGGGGACAGCCAGGGCCCCGGCTAATAGCAGGGAATCCCAAAGCAGTTAAGGATTTGGGATGTGTGGGGAGAAGGCACAGCCTTTCCAAAAATTGCTTATCCCTCCCCGGAGTGCTCAGTCTGGGCTTAGGAAAACCGATCGCTTTCAGAAGCAATAGTCCCAGTGCCCACTGCTCCCTGCCCTCCCTCCCTCCCTCCCTCCTCAGTCCCCTGCCCCCGCTGCATCCCAGCTCGCTGCGCTCCCTCTATCCCCAGTCTCCTGCCATTCCGCCATCCTTCCCCTGCCCTCCTTCCCCTCTCCATTCTCGAGCCCCTACCCTCCCTCCGTCCCCTGCCCTCCCTGCGTCCCTCCACCCTGCCCTTTCCTCTCCCTCCGGCCCCGGCCCCCTGCCCTCCCGCCACCCCGACCCCGTCCTCCCTCCCTCCCTCGACCCCCTGCCCGCCACCCCTCCCCTCACCCCTGCCCCTCGCCTCCCGCCCCGGCGCCGCCCGCGCCGCCCCGCACGCCCGCGGGGGGGCCCCCGCGCCCGGCAGCCCCTTCCCGCGGCGCGGCCCCGCGGCGCCGGGCCCCGGCAGCGGCCCCCCGCCCCCTGCAGTTCCCCCGCTCGCCGCCGGGGGCCCGCCGCCGCCGCCGCGGTCGGAGCGGGGCCGGAGCAGCCGCGGGCAGAGCCGCGCCGCGCCGCCCAGCCCAGGTAGGAGCCGCCCGGGGGCCGCCGCGGCGAGGGGTCGGGCGTCCCCGCGTCCTGCCGGAGGGGGGGAGAGGGGGGGAGAGAGGGAGGGTCGGGCGGGGAGGGGGCGGCGGGGCCCCGCCGCTCGAAGGCAGCGTCCCCCGGCGACACCGCTCCCCGGGGGCGGGAGCGCCGGCCGGGGTCCCCCGCGGGATGCCCGCCCCGGCCCCGGCCCCGGCCCCGGCCCCTGCCCCGGCTCCGGCTCCGCCGCCCGCTCCGGCCCCCGGGGAGAGCCGCTCGCCCGCCGCTGCAGAGCCGCGGGGCCGGGAGACGCTCGGAGCCCCGAGCAGCCTCAGCCCCCGAGAGCGAGGTGCGAACCGGAGCCGAAATCTGCCAGCCTCTCGATGGTTGCCGGCGGCAGTCATCCCCGTCCGCCCGCTCTCACGGCAGCACTTGCTAAAGGACTTTCCTACCAGCCCTGGGGGGGGTTGTTGGCGGCCGCAGTATTTTTAGCGTAGCGAGAGTTGCAAAACGCCATACCCCACCTTTCAGGAGAGCTGAAGTTCAAAGAGTGCGGGGAGGGGGGGACTCCGTATGGCTACAACTCCTACGGATTACCTGGGAACGGTTCCCGGGATGTCTCCAGTATGTGGAAGTGTGTGGTGGACATCTGTAGTGGAGAACGGGAGCGGGGCTGGCTGGAATGGATGCCCCCCGTGTACTTGTGTGTTGCTGTATTCACAGCCTGCGTGCTACAGTCATAAGCAGCGAGGAAAATGCTCTTTAACAGGTATTTTTCTCAGGCTTTGGATTGGAAAGACAAGGTTCATTGTTCTGGAATGCGTTTCAGTGGAGCTGTGCTTGTGAATAATTTGTCTTAGGTACTCATTGTATGTGCAGACGGGCAGGTTTGATGCTGACACAGACTCTCCTTTAATGAACAAGCAGTGTTGATTCTGGGCAGTGGGGGAAAACTCCATGCAGAAACCTCTTCCTAGGCCCAACTTTATTCCGTGTTATTTATGCATGAACTCTGGCATAGCTTGCAGCTCTGACTGGGAGCTCTGCATAGGCGAGAGATGCTGCAAGTGCTGTTCAGCTCTTATCATCGTCAGGTCTCTTTCTTTCCCAGCCTGGTAGGCTTGAGACCTCGAGGTTGTGACCCTCGGGAAAGTTAACCTAACACTCGTGAGGTTTGCTTCGTCTCCCACACTTGCCTCCTTTGCGGCGAGGTGCTGCTTGCTGGAGGATCCAGAGCTGTGCCCTGCCTCCCTGGGGGCCTTCTGCTAGCAGGAGATGCTTAGGGACGGCTCGCTCTGCCACTGCATCCTGGGCAGCGTTCCTGCTGGAGTGCCGGCAGGCACCGGCTGCCCCACGCCGCGGCAGCGGGAGGTTCCCCTGCTTGCCCCCAGCAGGAACCGGTCCCTTTGTCTCTCTGAGGCGAGACAGCCTTTGCTCCGAGAAGACGTTCAGCAGCCACATCCCGGCTCGACGTGACGGCTGCAGTTAGCCGAGAGCAGAGCCTTGCCTGGGTAGGGAGCCGGGGTCTACAGCATCGGAGAGCGAGCGAGCGTCCCCATGGAGTCGCTGGCGCTCCTGTAGAGCTGCTGGCAGCAGCCAGCGGCTGCTTGTGCGACCAGCGCCTGGGTGTTAGGACGTGTGTGCTCGCAGGTAGGAGGTGGATGTTAACTCTACTCGGTGCTTTTCTGCCATGGCTTGCTTTAGTCTTCATTTCGCATAGGGGTAGAAGTGTGCTCTCTGAAAGCAATCTGCAGTGAGGCCCCCACCATGCCAAGGCATTTTTAAAGTGTCTTGATGCAAGTCTGCTTTAGTATTTATGCATATTAGGCTGTGTATTTGAAGGGAACCATCTGGGTAGAGAAATAGACGGTAAGCAGCTGAACCTTTCCCCATTGGTTTCCATTTCAGGGCTGGGCCTGATCAGCAAAGCCAGAAGTTGGGAAAGTTGCTGTGTGGCTCTTTCTGGTTTGCAGGTGCTTCTTTCCCCATGTCTGGCATGAATCAATGCCCTGAGTAGAGACACCTGTGCCTGGGATGTGGGGAAGAGGGAGCCGACAGGCTGTGCTGAGCAGAAAGAGGGCTTTAGAGTGTCAGCACAGCAAATGAGAATGCTCTGTTTTCTTCTTTCAGTGGCCATTTCTCTTGACCCTTTGTGGGCTGGCTCCCGTGGGGATGGTGCCTCTGCTCTTGGTGGTGGGAACAGGGTGCCGGAGGAAGGTGAACCCCGAAATGAAGGGCTGTGGGTGGGGGCAGGCCAGTGTGGCTCCCAGAGCCCTGCCTGGGGGAGTGGGAAGGGGAGAGAGCAAGGATGATAAAGGTATCAACGTCTCCCTGAGAAGAGTCACCTGTGAAAGGTTGGCTCTAAATGGGGGGTTTAGAGCCGCTGCCTGCAGGTCTGGGAGACACACAGAGACAGTGCTGCTGCCGCCTGCAAGCTTCTCGCTGGAGATGTCTTTTGCGAGCTGTGCAAGGGCAATAAGGCAAGGAGTCATGTGGGCTGGCAAAGGCCTAAATACCCAGTTGCCAAGGGGCATGCAGCAATCTGTGGGTGAATGGCAAATGATTCGAGGGAGCTGGTCTTCAGAGAGCTCATCAAAGGAACAGCAAGGCAGGTATGTGCAGTGCTGCCTCCAAACTATCTATTCTGAAAGCTAAAGTGTGTCAGGAAATCCCATCTCCGCCGTTGTGTGTGCGCACTCATGCTGATTTCTTTGCTTGATGGAAAAGCAGCGAGCGAACTTAAAACTCACCCAGGACTTGGGGAAGATCATCAGCTAGATGCTAGCTGATTGCACGAGTTCTGGTGGGAAAGCATCTGACTGCCACATAGGATCTCAGCTTTCTGCTACAACAGCTGCCTTGACCGTGTTGGTTTAGGTTCCTCTTTCTCTGGGAGAACCAGCTGGTTCTGCGTGTGCCATAGGGCCAGAGGAGACCCAGGAAAGGCCGTGGACCCCTTTGGCTGCAAGAGAAGCCGTGTGTTTTTACTGAGCGTGCATGCGGAGCGGGGGATGCTTGAGCCTGGGTGGGGAGCGAGTGCCTGCACGGGTGGGTGGAAGGAAGGATGGGCTTTTCTGTCAGTGGAGGAGAGGAAAGAGGGAAAAGCAGGGTAGAAGGAAGCAGGGGAGAGGAGGAGCACGGGGTGACAGAAGTGGTAGAGGACCGGGAAGGAGCAGATGCATGCTTAGAATCGAATGTTACTGGGCCATACAGGCAGAGAACTCCCTCATTCAAGAAACTTCATTTTCTTTGAAGATGGCTTAAGCTTTATTCTGCATTCACTCAGGACTAAGCATGTGCAGACGGTCAGTGTCTTGCCCTTTTTAAAGGCTTGCTGCTGTGCCTGGGTTGTGGATATTGATTCTCGCTGACTTTGGGGGGAGATCTTCATGTGCAGCACTCATTAGGGTCAGAATTTATTTATTTTTCATGCTTCTAGGCAGGCAGGAGGCTAGACAAAAGTTTCTGCAAGTCTTCTCAGAAATGTTTTCTGCTCTGGGCAAGAGGCTTCCAAGGCAGCGTATACAAGGCTGAGGTATCTGTTAATACAAGGAACCTCTTGCTGTGTGTGAATGGGAAGAACACACTGAAATTGTGGTCTAACAAGATGAGAACAGCTCGAAGGGTGTTTCTTAGACTTGAGGGAATGATATGGAGAAATCAATGGGATATTAGTGACTTCATAATGAAAACTTTATACAGGAATGGAAAACTTAGCTTTCAGCTTTGTACAGAAAAGAGGCTGTGGTACTACCGCACAGCTGTTGGTGTGCACAGGGGACTACAAACGCCCGTTTGTCAGGCTGTACCCTCTCAGGGGAACTATTAACACTGTTGTGGGTTCTCCGACAAGAAAAAGGGGGGCCTTGGAGAGATAAAAGAAATTGTAAAACCTATGAGGAGGTGATGGAGCAGTTTTAAGGATCCCCATAATAACTTTTCCTCTCATCTGTGGGACATGGCTTGGAAGGACAATTTGTGGTGTTAATATAACAGTGCTTTTTGTGTTGTTTGTTCTGGTGCCTGTGGAAGACTCGGCATGCTACAGTAAACGGGGCTGGCTGTCGCAGTTACTTTTAATGAAGGTGGAGGAAAATATAGCGAGGACCAGCTTGAGCAGGGTCGTTGCCACGTTGGTCAACAGGGAGTGGCTGATGGGTAGAACAGAGCTGGCAAGCTTCAAGCAGTTCAAAAGCTATCAAGGCAGTAAAATCAGAAATGTTTCCTGTACCTTAAAATGCTCAACTAGTGTCAATAGGAGCTAACGTAAATAAAGAAGTAAGCGTGGGACTCCTCGGGTACTTTTCAGCCATATGCCTGCGGGTGCCTTACAAGAGATGAGAAAGGAGACTTAGCTGTGATTTCTGTAGCGCTCTCGACACCAGCTTCTCTCTATGAGTATGCCAAATGCGGTGAGCTGGACACGGGACCTGCCAGCTGTAATGTTGTCCTCTGCTTTGTTTGCTCATTGTTCTGTCTCTGTGGGAGACCTTGCTGGGGCTGGGAAAAGTCTCCTCGTGTTCCTGGGTGTAGCGTGGCATAAGCAGCGCTGCGTAGGTGGTGTCTAACACGGCTAAGCGACTGTAGGATGCTGAAATGCCTCCAAGGGCAGCAGCAGTGAATGGAGGCTCCCTGGGCCCCAGGAGGTATGAGGAGCTGTGGCAGAGAGCAGAGTCGGCTAGGGGAAAAGGGGAGTCGTTGCCCTGCACCAGGATGTTGAGGAAATCCCATTTGCAGGAAATTAGCGATGATTGAATTGTTTAAAGAGGAATTAATGGACTGAAGGAAGAAAGCTAGGTGTTGTAAATCAGTAGGACTGGCATGGTTCATCTGAGGGCCCTGAAGTAAAGAAAGTGTGAAATAGCAGCAGGGGTTAACACGAAGGGGACAGCTCTTCCTCCTGGCTGCGAAGTTTCTGAGGCAGGAGCCCGGGAGGTCAAAGGGAACTGCCAGCTAAAACAGGAGTGGTTTGGCCGCACGATGCCTTTACAGAAATCAAAGCTGAGGAAGAGCTAGGATATTGGGCAGGTGAGTTTTGCTTCTGTTGTGTGCTGGCTGGGGGGGCCTAATTGTCACTCAGACATTTGGATGGGTCTAACCTTGGGGCTCAAGTCGCCATAGCTTTTATGAAGAGGATGGGTGTGCAGTAGGGAAACCTACCTTCCTAATGCTGCTTGCCATTTGGAAGGCTAATAAAATGCAAACTGAAAATGTACCGATGGACCCAATTTATTTGGATTTTTAATTAGATCCACCCAGAAGAGACTATTTTAGGAAATAAATAGCAGAATGTGGGCAATAAATAGCTGTAGGGTAAGGGGCAGAGTTTGGTGCCGGCTTTCCTAGTTAAGCTGTAGAAATTAGAAGTGTAATGGAGGAGTGCTGATTGGAGCATAGGTAGGTGATTATGTGAAGGTTCCTCACACTGAGGCTAGGCTTATTTATTATCTTTAATGATTTGGAGGTGGAAATGCATCAGAGCTGGGTTACAGAGAGCGAGTGTGCCAACAAAAGGGGTTTGCTTTTGCTGCTAAACATTTGGAAGAATTAAGAGACAAGGCTGCTGGATTCGAGCGTGCCAGTGGTTCAGCCCGTGGAGCAGCAGTCGGGGTGTAACTCAGACTTGAGCGTTACAAGCATGTGAAAGAGGAAAAACCCGAGCGAATCTTTTCCTAATAACGTAGCCAGCAGCGCTTCTGTGGGACCCTACCAGGAGAATGTGCAGGGGCGTGAAGCGGTATGCGCGGTTTGCGTGTGCGGCTTCCGAGCCCAGTGGCTGTGTGGGCACGCTGCAGGTGAAGGGCAGCCCCAGGAGATGCTCTGGTCTGGCAAACAGGGCTCTCCATCTCGGGCACCGCGTGGCCCGGGGGCTTTGTGGAGAGCAGTGTCTGCGGTGACAGTCAGCTCTTCCCAAAGCCTCTCACGTCAGACCAGGGATTCATTGCTGCTGGGGCCAGGCTTCTGCGCTGGCTGGAGCAGGGGCTGTGGGCATCCAGGCTGTGCTGGCATCCAGCTGGACTGGCTGGCTTTAAAAGGAATCAAGGGGAACTCTGCTGAGTCCTGGTGAGCTCCTCCTTGACTACCTGGTGGGACCTTCCCCTGGATTTTCCAGGGGGATGGATACCATGTTACTGATGTATCGGGAAGAAGGAGCCAAGATATAAGCTGTCCATCTACATGGGCGCTTTCCTACCCAGACTCGCAGTGCCTCTTACCCAGAGACTTGGGGAGTGTTCACAGTGTTTGAAGGGGAGTGTTACTGGTAAATGAAGAGGCTGTGGTCTCTCAGTGGTGGGAGGGAGATCAGAGAGCCCAGGGGGTTCGTGTTTCTGCTTGGTTGCAAATCCCCGAGCCAGGTCTCAGTCAGGTGGCAGGGTAACAGTATTTATTCTGACCATCCTTTACAGGGCAGCAGCTGCATAACGCGATACCCGAGCTATGTCTCAACTGAGCACCCAGTGAGCCATCCAGCACAAGGGGATTTTCATCTCTGCTGAGATCTCCTGGCTTCAAAGTCTGCAGAATTTATTTGCATCCTTCATGAGGGAGAGAGCCAGGCATACGTTTTTCCCTTAGTCTCTCTGTTCCTCCCCCCCTTCCCCACTCGCTTTTCAGTTTGTTTATTTGGTTAGCTCAGCATCAGCACAATGATGTGGAAATAAAGCAAAGGAGCTTCGTCTTGGCTGTATTGCATATGCATAAATGAGAGAAATAGATCATACTGGCGATCCCTAGGTAGACTACAGTTAATGGAAATTCTTCTGTGACCTTATAAACCCTGCTTTGCAAGGGTTTATAATGAGTCTGCAAAAATTCATTCTGGGCACAAACGAGTCATCTGAGGTCTTAGACCCTGTGAGCACAAAGTAATAATAATACTAATTTCCCACCCACTCAGGCATGTGCTCAGCTCCTTAAAGATTTTGCTATTTTTAAAAAGCAGGTTTTTCCTTTCTGGGACTGTCGTAACGTGTGTGTGTCGGGGGGGAGGAGGCTGACTGGTGGCGAACAGCTCTTTCTGTGCGGCGCAACGCCAGTTCCCCTGCATCGCCTCCCTTGGGAGAGTCACTGTGGGTCCTTCCTGTGGCTCTAGCTGAAGCGGTTTACGTCATTAACATTGCAGACTGATGAACTGTGTGATCGCACCTCAGCTGTTTCAGCAGAAAATCAGCTCTTTCTACATGATCGTGGCTCTGCACCCTTCTCTCCCCTTCCTACACGGACATCTGAATCTGATATCAAAGATAGTCTGGGCCTGATCAGGAGGGGATGGATTGTTAAAAATCCCGGCAACATTTTGTTCAGCCTTACATTTTTTTAACTTTCTGCTGAAAACCAGAGAGTTTTTGGTTCAGTGACAGAAGTCGACATTTTTCTGAAGAATGCGTTGCATTTTGATGCTGAGGGGTTTTTTAATGGCTCTCTGGCCCTGCTCAGAGACGCAGGGATTGCAAGGCTAGTTGTCACTGATGTTTGAGCCTGTAGCGGGATTCATGTTGGGCATCAGCCCGGTGCTTTCTCTTTGTAGACTATGATGAAGCAGCAAATTGCTGTGTCTGATAGAGTTGCTCTTAATCTGGCTCGTCCTGGGTGAAGTGGCAAGGCTGGGAAGTAACCAAGCCACGGCCAGAGCCTGGCTGCGAACGCACTACCGCAGTATAGTGCTGCTAGTACGCAGTTCATTGAAACGAGTGCTGATCTGCAAACGGTTACATGTGCCAAATCTGCTTTTTTCACCCAAAAGGTTGATCAAAATATATTTTAGTCTATTCTACCTGTACTCATTGTTTGCCATTGCTCTTTTCTTGTTCGGTCTCTGCTTATTTTCCAATTTTGCTCCACCTTGTGTGTGATCTGGTAACATCTGGTGTTAAAAGATTGTATGTGTGCATGGACAGCTTTGAAAGCAGGCTAGTACATCTCTTTTTAGACTGAAAAATGTTTGGGGCAGAGACTGTGCTAATGTTCACAGAGCATCTGGTCCTCTCCAGGTCCAATTCATCACTGTCTTGCAGTTTGCATTATTGTTCACACCGAGGGAAAGTGGGTGTGAAGCTGGAATAATAATGTTTCACACTTGCTTTGCATTGGTTTTGATATCCAACAGCATTTTAACCTATCAGAAAAGACATAAAGAAATTGGGCAGTTGGAAGCTGAAAATACAGTCTACAGTCTACAAATAACATGTTAATTACCCTTCCTGAGAAAATGACCGCTGTGCTCGATCCTATATCAATGGCAAACTTAAAATCAAGGTGGGATTTTTAAATTCTAACTTAAGGGTTCAAATCATCGCACGGGAGTTAGCGGGTGAGGGCCTGTGTCAGGCAGCAGCAGAGCTCAGCGCAGTGGTTCCCCCAGCCCCAACCTTCTCATGCTGTACAGATCTTCCAAACCGAACTCCAGCATGGCTGGGCAACAGTGGTATTTTCCTGAGTCTGCAGAGAGCCCTGAACAATATCTCTGTGGCATAATATGCCCTGCTCATTTAAAAAGGGGTTGGTGGGAATACTAGTCATTAAATGTTGGATGTCAATGTTGTAGTTTCTTTAATGAAACCTAATGGCATAAACATGGAAAGCACTTAATGCTACATGGTACATCTGAAGTTTTGTGTTTGGGAAACAGGGCCTTTTGGTATTATGGTAGTTGGACTTCCCAAGGGTCTTTAAGGAGACGTGTCTTTCAGTGATTTGGACTGACATGCCTTTTATTCTGTTCCTGGTGAGTATTAAATAAGATTTAAGTCTCCTCAGTCACTATTTAGTTATTGAAGAACATCACAGCCAACACAAATGCAAACAAAACTGTCTGGATGTTTTTTTATGCAACAGATCATTAGAAAGTCTGTAGGAAAAAAAATGTTCTGGTCTGTTAGATAATTAATCTGCATTTTAAGAATTGTCTAAAGACATATTTGCAAGCTAGTCCATTGAGCTGCTGCTCATCTAGTCAATAATCCCCATATTTAATAGTCCCTAAGAATGTATTTCCATAATGTGCTGTGAACAGTTGAGAAATCTGCATCTTTTTTGTCTTAAGATGTCAGTGCTTGCACATTTTCTGTGACAAATTTTTTTCTGACTATTGGTGAAAAATCCAGACACATTAGCTTCCAACTGGTAGGGCTGGGGATAGGGAGAGCGAAGGCTTCTTAAAGCAAACCCCTGGGTCCGGGTCCCTTTAAACGCTGGGTGGGTTTGCGATTTCCACCTGGCATCGGATGCCAGGGTTGTGGTGTGAGCCTGCAACATGCTGGCAGCATTGCCCAAAACGCACCTTGTGGCTAGCGGGCGGGGGGAGAGGGCCTCTTCTGGCTCTCGAAGGCCTCGGCTTCTTGTCCCGTGAGTGTCGGAGAAGCAGGAGCGTGTCTCTGGAAGGAGGATCTGAGGTTTGTCTTCAGCTACATCTGACCCAGCGCTGTGTTGTAGGGGTAGCTCTGTTGGAAGAGATGTGAAATGCTGTGGTCCTTGTGTGGTAGATTTATTCTGGCAGGAGCCTGGAGCGCAGATATACTGGCACTGCTTGGCTTTGATGGAGCTTGTTTGGCTCCTGGGAGCTGGCTTTACTGCAGTAGCACAAAGCGTGGCTTGGGACCTGCGGCTGTGTCTGGGCAATGAATGCCCTCTTTCTGCCTGGGATGCTGACAGCAGGCAGGTTCACTCATGGATGGTGGGCCAGGCTGTGGCTTTGGGGTATCTGCAGCATAACCAGCTACCCATGTCACCTGAGCCAAGGTAGCCTGTGTTCCCATACTGTGACAAATGTGAGGGTTTGAGAAAAGGCGTGAGGCTTAGTCAAGTTATCTCGCATTTATAGTGGAAAAAGGGTAAATGTACAGACAGCTCTTGCAGCACGGCTGGCATGTGTTAACTTACTAATCCACATTAACGAGAGCAGGGAGTAAAACCCACACTTCGAGAGAGGAACCACTGGAAGTCACAGCGTCAAGGTGAGAAGCTGGAGCTTAATTTCATTATCTTATCAATAACTAGCTGGTCTTGTGCTGTGTTGTGAATTCTCAGGAGTGTTAATGCTATCTTTGGCTGTCTAAGCAAAGAACTAATGCATACAAGTAGGAAGAGCATTGTGTGCAGTCATGGTATCTGTACCTTAAAAATGATGTTGGCAAACTGGCGAGAGATAAGAGCTACAAGGATGATGTGAAGTCTGTAAAGCATGCTGGAGAGAGAGAGACTGAAGCTCAGTCTGTTTCTTTTAACAGAGAGAAGGTTAATAGTGACTTGATTGTTGTCTGTAAGTACTTAACCAGGGGAAGAGACTTCTGCTAGCCAAAGGTACGAAGGCAGGACATGGTTCTGTGGCTGGAAGCACAAGCTAGATAAATTCAGATGAGAAAAAGGCATGTTTTATTTTTGTACAGCTTTATATTTAAGCACAGGAGCAAATTACCCAGGACTTGGTACATTTGCTCTTTTTAAATTGAAATGATACACCTTGCGGAGTTCCTTTAGGTCAACTGCAGTCTGTGGAGGCTTGGTGTGGGAAAACGCAGCTTGCGTCAGTAACAAGTAAAACAAGATTTTCAAAATAGTCATTATTGTCCTTCAAATCTTTCAGTTGCATCATGAATCTCTTCTTTCTTTCTTTCTTTCTTTCTTTTTTTTTTTTTCTTTTTTTAGGGCGAAGCAAAATCCAGCAGGGCTTTGGGCTGTAGTTTAGAGGGGATTGGGTTGGTGTCAGCTGAGCCCATTTCTATGTCTTGGCCAGAAGCTCAGGCCATAATAGCACAGTCCTCGGGGTCCTAGTATGTGCTAAACTGTCACCCTTGCTGAGTTTTGGGTTGTGAGGACAACAATTAAAGAACCCCCTCTTCCCACTGCTGTTAGGACAGGAATGGGCAGCATAAGCTTTGTCCAAAAACTGACCTGCTTCTACCATGACTTTACAGCTGGGACTTGAAATGTCTTGGCCAGAATTGCTCCCTACGGAGGGCAGAAGGTGGCTAGAAATCTGCAGTTACCACTGTAGGGCACTCAGGACGAATGGAGTCATACCTTTACTGTATGAGGCGGGGAAGTTCTGTTGCTTTGGACAATGATGTAGAGCAGAGTCCCAGAGTTTCCTGTGCACTAAATTTCAATACAGTTCTTTCACCCCTGGATCGCCTGTCTTCCCTCCCCGACTGACTTCTCCAGCAAGCTTCCTCCCTCTTCCCCGCCCTTCCCCTGGTTTCCTTCCATCTGAGAAAGCTGGTGTTCGGACATGCTCAGGGTGGCTGAAGGGGTTCTGCTTTCATCAGACCCACTTTCCTCTTACTCTTCCATGAGACACACCAACCTTCAAAGGCTCCAGCACATGCCTGCACAGAAACAAAGGATGCTGCAACCACAAATCCCTTGTGCCACCACCTGAGACATGTTCAGCAAACTCAGGGAGAGAGATTAAGAGGCATCATTACCATTCAGTCAGTGGCTGGCGTGTTAATTAGGGCAGACGGTATGCTCAGGAAGGTTACTTTCACCTAATACCTAGCTCCTCGCCAACTTTAAAGCTGCAAAGCAAGGCAGAAGTGGAAAAGGAGCAATGGCAAGAAAACGCAGTGACACATTGCACCTTGGAACAAAATGTGTTTCCCAAGTGATTGTGGCAGGGGGGTGGCCGAGTCTGTGTCTCCAGGCTGTTGAGCCAGTGCCCTCTTGTAGGACCGTGCTGCCTCTCCCTTCTATGGGGAAGGTGTTGCCAGGTGGTCATCCTGCAACCTTGTCTTGTCTCCTTCCACTCCTTTGACTCGGCTCTTTGCAGAATGGAAAGGTATTTCCTTTTCAGATGGTGGCATCTGAATTTTTTCTTTCAGTGTTTGATGTTGGTGCATTGAAGAAAATTAAATGAGGGTTGTATCAGTATGAGGGAGAGATTACCATTTGCAAAAACACGTTTTGCTTAAGTTAGTAATATTGTAACCGTTAATTGAGTGTTCATTGATTGTCTGTCACTACCTTGATGTAATCTGTTATTCGCCTTTCAGGCGGATGGCCTACCACTGATTAAATAGTATAGCTGCTCTTGCACCACTTAACTGTCTTGACTATTCGTTTTTTCTCCCCCAGTGATTCCATTTTACCAGCGGTATAATTAGCATCATCTCCTCCTCTTTGGAGTGATCTCAGCCTGCATGCCGTTCTTGTTCTCTCCCAAGTACCTTTAATGCACCTAATACTTCAGGGTTTTTAAGTGGCCTGAGACAAGAATTTAAGCAGGGGATGCATTTGAACTCAGTCCAAGAGCTGTTGTCTGCGTGGATTTAGGGTCCGAGTTTCCCCAGAAATTGCTTCATTTGTTAGAGGTTCTTTGTTGCTGAAGGTTCAGTTATGGAAGTGAGTGGTGTTTTAAGGGAATGGGGGGGAAAGAAAACCCAAACCCTAGCTCTCTTACGGTGTCTTTCACGTAAATGGCTCCATAGTCAGGTAATCATGGACAAGTCCTTCAGGGTAACTGGTGTGTAGCAATGACACTACCTGTGTGCTCATGTAATGCTTTTCACTGGAGATTTGTCAAAGCCTTTTCCAGCGCTTCAGGGAAGCTCCTCAGGCTCCCTGGGGAGGTTGTGAGTGTACAGGTGTGGAAAGATTCCCGTGCAGGATACGCATGCTGGTGAGCAAAGGCAAGGGCTGGTGCAGCAGCTTGGCCGAGCCCTTGCGCAGCGCGTTGGCAGCAGGGCCAAGCAGATGCAGCAGGCGGGAGAGCAGGAGGCTTTGACGTAGCACCGGATCCACAAGTCCTTGAGTCCTCCGAGTACTTCTGTAACACAGGATGAGGAGCTGGCAGCACATTCCAGTAATCCCCTGCACTAAACGATGTTCCTCTTCTGTATCCACTGTGTGATCCGACGTGTCCGAAGTAATTGCATTTTTTCTCAAAGAATGAGACTCATGGCATAACATGGTGCGGTTTTGCATATTCAATTATTTCTTCCCTGCCAGATTTTGCAGGAAATCTTTAAGATTTGCAGTGGGCTTTCCTGAAGCTATGGGCTGGTCTTTAAGATCTTTCTGCTGTGTTTGGTGGACTCGAGCACTTTTGAAAGATTAATTAGCCCTAGGTGAGAGGCTATGATTTAACATTTATGGGGGGGGGGAATTAATATTCTTTCTGCCATGCTGAGCATGTTTAAACTTCTGCTTTCAGCTTGTCTGACTTGGAATATCTTCTAAGTAGTACAAATGATAGAACAATTTATTTTAGATGATGAGTTATGAGAATATTGCTCATACACCCAGAACACGACGTTTTCAATCACATCTTCATTGCATTGGTAAGACAAAAATGATTCTTGTATCTTGACATGTTTATCCTTTGGAGACTGAGTCAATTATCGTATTGTATAAGAATTCACTCTATAGCTCTTAGGTCTCTGGGAATATCATCATGTCAAGAGGAAGATGCTGCAGGGTTTATTCCAGCTGTTATAAAGTTGGGAGGATAGCACAAGTTAAGAGATATCTACAGGTGGCATTCAGGAATAGGAAGTGACTTAATAAAGGTATGGTATTAAAATATGTAAGTTAGAACCAGTTAAGTTCTATGGAAAAGCTTTCATGAGGAAGCAAATTTGTCCTCAAATACTTTTTTGGTTTAGCCTACTTTAATTTCATGAGTATAGCCATGCACACAAAATCTCAGAGGGACTGGGGATTACCTGGTCAGCCTCTCTGCCCATTTCTTATTGCACTATTAATGTCAGCCCCCCTTACAGCAGTGATGGCTCTGGCCACTCTGGGCTGCTGGGGACTTTGTCATAGGCTCTGAGCAAAGGATGGTTTGCTGCTGGGTGGTCTTGAGAGTCCCTGTGTGCTCCCTGATTGCTCTCCCTCCCTCTCCGGCTCCAAAGTTGGGGCGCAGGTGACTTCCCCCTTGCAGTGTGGCAGGGCTGGCAGAGCTTTGCCGATGTGGCTGAGAGCGGTGCTATGGAGTGGCTCTGTGCATCCTGCTGACATCTTCTTTCAACCATTCTGTTGAAAGCAGACACAAGCAAGGAAAGGGGACTCCTTACAGGACCGTAGGCTCCTAAGTCCCTCATCACAGTGATGTTTCCTCAGCTTCTTTTTCCATTGCACTGAACTTCTGGCTCCCTCTTTGTGGTCTTCTTCCAGAGGCTGCAGGGCAGGGAGAGATGCTGGAAAACGATGCAAAGTGACTGTTCAGGTGGGCATTCACATCACTGTCTTTCACTGTTGCAAAGATGATGAGCTTGGTCAGCCCAAATATTGATTGGTGTCTTCTGAGAACGGTAATCTCCTTGTATGAGATTACCTGGACTGCAGGACGTGAGTGCTGCCACTTCCCAAAAAGGCCCTGAAAAAGCAGATCAGCTTAGAAACGAGCAAAGAGTTCAGCCTTGTTTATCTTTCAGGCCCAGGAGGTATTCTGGTGCCCATCTCCTCCCCACTCTGTGGATATGTCCCGACGCCAGCCTCCACTTGGAAGGTGCCGGGGCAGCAGGGTGCGAGGGGACAGGCTGTGCCAGGGCCGTGCCTGCGCTGGGCTCAGGTGGCTGAGTTGGGAGCGTGGAGAAGGCAGATATGGCAGCGTGTGTGCATGGCGAGCTTGGCAAGACTGTGAAGAAACCTGTGGCAGGGAGGTTAAAGCTTCAAAGAGAAAACAGTGCCATCTTTTTTATTACTTTATTTTTATTATTAATTCACCTATTCAGTTTTTGTGAGGGTGCAGCTTTAAACTTTTCTTCAGGACCACGAGAACCAGAAACTTGCTTTCCATCAGCCTGTTAAATGAAGGCGGAGATTCTCTTGCAAACTCTTGATCTGGGGATCCGGGCCTTTAGCAATATATCAGAAATCATGAGCTGAATGATCAAATCACATTTGGCTTAAAGCTCTTCAGAGCCCTTAGCTGAGGTAACTGATGGAATTTGTGCATTGCTAGTAGTGGTCTGCAGGGTTCATCCTGCTGCGAATTACAGCAGTTTGGGTTGTTCTGTCTGTGCTGTTGTTTGGTAGGGGGCCCTGTCCTGGAAAGCCTCGCCTGACTTCTCTCTGCATGCAAAGCATGGACAAGACTGTGCCCCTGGAACGTGGCAGATAAAGATGGTTCAATGCTAGAGGAGGTGGAAATGCTGTTCTGAAAGTACAACTCAAAGCAGTTTTCTCCTTGACTGTATGTTGAGCAAATTTCCAGTCACAGCAACAAAAATACCTGAGTCCCATTTGCAGACACTGGTGTTAATACAATGCAGCTGATATGCTCCATTTGCTTGCATAAATGCAGCTTTTAAAGCTGTCACATATGCTAGATAGAGCCACTACCCCTCACCTGCTTCTTCTTGGAATGGCAATGTTTAGAAGGGATTCCCAAGACGATGGAGACGATGGTTGTATCTATGCATTTGTGCATATGTCAGGACTAGAAAACCACCATTTCCAAGCTGGTGTGTATAGCAACACTTCAGATGAAATGCTCAAAATGCAGTTGTACAGATGGAATTTTTGAGCTATATACCTTGGCTCAAGCGCTCCTGTTTCTGTAGCTTTGTTTACGTGGAGGTTTTGTGCTGGCTTTTGATTTTCCCATTATTGAGGTTGTTATGTTTTTATAGTGTTGCATTACTCATTGGTTCCCTTTATTCCTTTCAAGTTTGCCAGCCATGACTAATGAAGAGTTTTGCTGCAGCCCTTTTATGGAGTGGAGACTCAAGCTGGGTTAAGGGGAGCCTTTTCCTTCCTTTCCCACCTCCAAAATTTGATACTGAAGAGTTGGTGCTTTCAGTGGGAAGTTGCGAGCTGAGAAGTTGTGACTCCTTTCTCCCCCTACAGCCAGCCCAGGAGGGGATGATTCAGGAGTGCTGGTGCGGTGTCTCCAGTTTGGATGTGGCATGCTGCGGGCTGGTCTTTCTAGTCAGGCGAGCGCACCCCTTAGTAAAGTACCATCCCCGTGTTATATCCTGGGAGTCCCTGACCGAGTGAGAGCTGTGTTTTATGGGACCGTCAGGACTTACGATAGATGGCAGGGGTTTGAGAAAATGTGCTACCTTGTCCTGGAGCAGTGGCAAGAGGGTTTCTAGTGCATTTTATTTCCATTACTGGGGTGTTTGTGCTTTAATGAAGAGCTCCAATCTGGTAAAGAAATGAGTCTCTTGTGAAGAGATGAACTTCTGTTCAAGTGAAGATCTGAAGCATTGAACCTGTAAGCAACTGACCTGGCTTTGCAGCGTGAGGGTCATTATCTCCCAAGCTATTGCCGTTGGGGTGCCTTTGGTGTCACTGCATGTTCTCCCTGTTCCCAGCATAGCTGATAACTTATTTGGGATCATTTAATGCAAACACTATTGGAGTTTTCTGTTTAGCAGTGGCCACAGTCATGAGTGCTGGCCCTGAACGTTTTGGCAAGGTTAAATGCAGGAACCTATACCTGTGTTGGGGACAGTTGAGTTATTTCTGCTTCACTGCTGAGTTGGTGCCAGAATTTTTATCTTTCTCTGCCTCTCTTATGCAAGGCTTTGTCTTCTGCACTGAGAAGTTCAGCAGATGACCTGGAGTCTGTTATGCCATCTGTTTGGGTCACGTCCCCATGCCCCCAACTCTCGCTGGTTGAACTGATGCTTTCTTGGCACCATTTATTTCAGATGTCAGTCAACCCTGGGAATGCTCCTGGGGAGGGAAATAGGATGTGAGCAACAAAAAGAGGAGGGAAGTTAACAGCACTTGAAATATGAATAATTCTCTCCTGCTCCTAAAACACAGCTGCTTTGCCTGTACGGCCCTGCCTTGCCTGTCATGGGGATATTGTTTCTGCAGGAAACCCCTCCTGCTCTGATGGGAGCACTGCGGTAAAGGTGCTTCCCAGGGACCCAGAACTGCAATCCGTTGGGCTG